>NC_072733.1:82526999-82725426 GCF_026930045.1 Uloborus diversus
GTCATTTTCACTAGGGTAAGTATCAGGTTTAAGATTTCAGACTACAACGAAATAGTTTTTTGTTCATAAAAAAAAATCGAATACTGAAATGTAGATTCTACTAATGATAGTTTTTGACTCTTTTTACAAATAAAAAAATTTCTACCACAAATTGAAATTACGCTTTTCATTTAATTAAACTATGAATATTTATTAGAATACGAAGTAAAACATTAAAATTACAAAGAACTTGATGGGTAAAATATCATTTTTTTTTCTTCTTTCGGCAAAAAAACAAATAGATAGCCACATTTTTACTACATTCGAAAAACTACGCTAAAAAAAACGAACTTAGTTCAACTGATTTTGCATTTTAACCGTTCGGTTAAATGATGAACTCGAGCTGCCATCTAAGCCATAACGGTTTATGCAGCCTGTGATAAAAAATTGTATAAATTTTCAAAAATGAAAACACTTCTCTTCAATATCTTATCTTTTATATTATTTCTGTGGATTATTTTTCTGTCGGTATGCGAGATCTTTCTTATTTCTTGAAGAAATTCCCCCCCTCATTTTAGAGCTTATCGGGCCGGCTAATGATAGAAAATAGACTTACGGACTAAAATTAGTTTTTCGGAAACGCCCCTTGCTGTTGCAAAACCTTGATTCAGCCTGTAGTTCTTATGCATATTTTTTATGCAGCACACAATGAAACACCTGTAGCTGTTGACCACTGTGCTGCCAATTGTCTAGAAGAAGCTGTGCGGTCCGTCAGCGCCATACGCACCAGGTGTCTGTCATCGCGAACTGACGTCACATTTCGGGGTCCACTCCCGGATTTCCGAGCTGTCCGACCCTTGTCCAGTCCATCCACTGCTTCCAAACACGCATGATTGTGCTGCTGTTACGCTGCACACGAGCCCAGCTACTGCACGATAAAACAATCCAGTTTCACGAAGGCTGACGATTCTGCCCCGTTCAAACTCCGAAATTTGCTCAAATTTCGCTTTCTTTCGTCGAAGAGGCATAGTAAAGATTCAGTTAACGTTTACTTTAGCATATAACCACCGATAATCATACACGCATCGCAACAGCCGTCTATTTATATTTGATTCGCTCCGCCGTTCAGAGGGCGCTGCTCAGCATATGCATGCGCTACCAGTCTGCAATTCTAATCATTTGCATATCATGCCCTACTTTGCATTTCCTGCAATTTTCAGCTCACTCGCGTAAGTCCTTCGTAATGTTGCAATTTTCACAAACAGGAGTGTAGATCTGAGGGGAACTCAGTTATACTCAATACAGTTTCATAAGTCATTTTATAGTGAAATACTTCAAACATCCATTATAATAACATTAAATAAAATTTCCAACAGGAATTAAACTTTGAAAATTATCGAAGGATTTTTCCCTTTTTTTTTAAATTTTCTTTAATTTTTAACATCAGTGAACTCTTTAAAAAAGTTATTACTCTTAAGAGAGTTAATGATGTTATGAATAATTAATGTTTTTAAACAAAAAAATAACTTGATTCATGATATTACGGCTCTCTATGTACCTACATAATAACCTCAATTTATATGAAAATTGAAACCTTTAACCAAAATTAACTCATTACAAAAATACTCAGTTTAGATTAGCCCAACGAAAATCTATAAGTCGACTTCAAATGAATACAGGTGGGATTGACGGTCTGTAGATCCTACAACAAGTGCGGGTTATTTCAACACTATATCTTCAACCCCTACTTCAAATTTATCATCATTGTTGAAAGCAAATTTCGGACGTTGATGACAAGGCACCATTTTAAGGTGCTTCACATGGTAAGAAGACTCACGTGTGACCCAAGGAGACTAAAAATTGCCGTCCGTGGGCAGGGGTGCCCACAGGGGGGGATTATGGCGCAAGTTGCGCCATCAATATTTTGGGGGGGGGGGTTTCCAGAAGGCTTTTTTTTTCTTTAGAACATGAAATTTTTGAATTTTGGAAAGAAAAAATATTTAAACTCATTCAATAAGAAATAGATGCATTACCAAAACTTTTTTCACGTACTCTTGAGGGACCCCCCGCCCCCCCCTCCCATTCAGTTTTCAGAAGTGGGGCTTCCAATATAATTTTAGCGATGCAACTAACGAAGAAAAGGGAAACTCTTCGTTGTTTTAAAAAATTAAAATAGTAATTATAAATAAACAATTGAAATAAGTGTGACAAAGTACTTTTTCTGTGAAATTTGAATAGAAAATGTAATTTTAAAATACAATTTAGGAACATCCATTATTCTCTTTTATTAAGAGTATCTATGTGCCGCAGAAATGTACGCTTCAAACATTTTTATTTAAAAAAAAAGAAAAAAAAAAAACAGTATTCAGAACAAGACATTCTTCACTAGGTTGCATAGTGGGCATGTGTGCCTAGTCGGAAATTATAGGCTAGTCTCAAATTTAAGTATTGTGCCTAGAGTAAAATTAGCATAATGGGAGGGAGGACCGCCGACCAAACTGACGTGGTACACGTCTTGTCTCTCGGCGGCACTGGTTATACAAAACCATGCTTCATGGTTCTTCAGTTAAAAAAAATACATAAATAAATAGCTTCATTAGGGCAGCCCAAAGGATAGGGGTCGGCGAAACATTCCTCTTTTTTTTTTGGATCGAAAATGTTGTCGTCCTGAAAATCATTGCTAAGTGGAGAAAAATGATGTGTCATGTATGTGTCACCGAAATAAATTTGAAATAGAAAGAGTGAAAAAAAAACACAGTTAAATGCAAAGAGAAATTCAAAATATTGTAATGAATACTCGCAACAAAAGTTCTAACTGTTTTGAATGTAAAAATCGTAAGTAAATCAAAGCTTGAACAATTGATGCAAGTGGGAAGTGGCATGTTTAAAATAAAATGAAGTGGAATAGAAACCTAAGGTATCGCAGAAAATTACCACATCCGTTCAAAATGTTATAAGTCTTTTTTCTAAGGCCGCAAACGCTTGTACTGCCAGAAAACAAAAATATTAGACTGGAAATTGAAAACTTTACTATGGAAAATTCAAGCAAATAACCGTGTTTGGCAAAGGAAAATTGAAAGAAAATATTGCCACAATATGTTTATCAATAATTAAAATTTACAATGAAGATTGGCGGGACGTAGCAAAACCGAAAGGAAGAGTGGGGAATTCCAAACTCTTCTTTTTACGTCCCCAAAGCTGGCCTGTGAGTTTTTAAAACTTAGGTTCTGAAAAAATCCAGGGAAAACGTTCTGAAACCCCATCCCACCCTAAGGTCATCAAAGATGACCTACACATGAGTATTTAGGACTGCAATTTCAAAAAGCCGTGAGAATGCTCCCAACGTAACCTCTGAGAGAAACGCCCTCTCGATTAATCATTCATCATCATTCAAGGCCGAATAAATGTTGTCTTTTCTACTTTAATTTTTAAAAAAAACTCCCTGAGGTGTCCCGAAACTGTCGTTCTCCAAATATTACCGAAGATCCTCAAAAATTTCATGGTTAAGGCTTCAATTCAGAAAATATTTCTGGGAGATCTCCAAAACCTTCTACCCCTCTAAGAGTATTTAAAATCGTCTTCAATTGCGTTAACTGAATTTCAATTTTGAAAATTTGCCATAAGAGGAGTCCGAATCTCTCCACCCACTAACATTACCAAAAATCTTCTAAAACTGCGGTTTCAACAGATCAAAATGTTTTTGAGAGAATGCCCCCCCCCCCTCTCTCTCTTTCGCCAACATCATCGAAAAATGTCTTAAAATCTCGCTTTTAGGGCTTCAATTACAGAACATTTCTGGTCGCGAGCCCCTTCAAAACTCCTCTTCCCTTTTTCATAGAAGGTTGGATTAAATTACGTTTTCGGAGCTTGAATTTTAAGAAACTAGTGTTGCATTAAATTTTAACGAAAAAAAATCAACAATCGCGTTTTTAAGGCTTCAAAATTTCAAAAAATTTCGGGGTGGTGGGACGCATCTCTCTTCTCCTTAATATCACCATAAATCGTCTAAAACTGCATTTTTCGAACTACAATTTTCGAAATTTTCCAGGGGAAAACCCCCCGGACCCCCCCTCTCTTTACGCGTCACAGTAAGAAATAATTTACAATTGGGAATGCATGCTTGAAGTTTGCATTTTGAAAAAATAAAGACCGATGACCCCGGGTCTTTTCCTCCCTTAAGGGGTCTAAGGACCTTTAACCTTCCAAATTCACCACCACCGATCGTCTAAAACTGTGTTTTTCAAATAACAATCTTGAAAATTGGAGAGAGCCCCTGGACCCCCTCTTCTGAACAAAATTAAATATAACGTACGATTGTGTGGGAGACTTAAATTTGGAAGAAATATCGGGAGATGCTATCCTGGACCTCATCTCCCCTTCCTCCCAAACTTAAAATACAGTTTAAAACTGTTTGTATGTCTTCAATTTCGAAATAATGCAAGAAGGTAGCCCTCCGACACCCCCTAATTCTGATTGAATATTATCCTTCTTACGATTAAATTTATATTACTAGTACTAAGGTCTAGCAATATTACTATCCCTGCTAAACCAGAAGCCAAATCTTCTCTCTCTCTCTCTCTGCATATTAGAATAAGCGTTTGAAACAATTAAGGGGCCGCCAAAGCGTACCCTCCCCCCCCCATCCTCCCGCAGTTTTTTGACCTAACGACGACCCTGGTCCTCTTTCCAGAATTTAATGACCTTGTCTCTTTTTCAATGAAGGGAACACATCACAGACGGCATGGAGTTGGTGTCTGTTTCAAAGCTGGATCAGACGATTTGACTTCTTTGCAATTTTTTATAAATTTTCTGGAAGTAGCATAATTCTGAATGATGAATACGTGTGACAGTGATGAGAGTCATCTAAAACTGCTTTTCTAGTACTGCAATTTTGAAAAAAATATAGGAGAGGGCCCCTAATTCCTCCCTCTTTCCTTAACACGATCAAAGATAAGCCTAGAATGATAGCCTGCGTGTTTGGAGTATCAATTTTAAAAAAAATTGCCGGGGAAAAGGCACCGAAATTCACTTTCCACTAACATTATCAAGATCTATCAAAACTGCGTTTTTAAAGCGACAAGTTCGAAAATTTAAGTGGAGCGCCCCCTCCCCCCTTACTCTCGTCGCTTTTCCCTCAACCATAGATAGCGTTTTTAAGACTTAAATTTTGAAAAACTTTCTGGTGCGAGCCCTAGGATCTCTTCTTTCCCTAACATTACCACAGATAGTCTAAAACTGCGTGTTTGGAACTGCAATTTTGAAAACTAAAGACAGCCCTCTTTAACACAGCGTTAGACTATTTACAATTGCACTTTTAAAGTTTCAATATTTAAACATTATCTGGAAGGGGCCACCAAACCTTTTATCCCCCTAACGTCACCAGAGATCGTCTAAAACTGGTTTAAAAACTACAACTTCGAAAATTTTCCGGGGGAGAGACCCCCGTACCCCCAATCTTAGTGACAATAAATTTCCATTTCAAGATTCATATTGTATACATCTAGTAATGACTCCATCCTAAGTCAGAAAGTTGAATCCACTCTCACTGTAAATATTCATACGCTTGAAAAAAAAAAGGAAGATGTAACAAAATTCAGGGATACCCTAAACTTGTTTACTCAAGGTCCACATTGTAATATTTGGGAAGGCAAGGCAAGTCAACAATCCAACAATATCTCAGTTCAAATGGTATTTGTTAGCGCTATCCCCCCCCCCCCGTGAATTTGACTGAAATTAAACACTCTAAAAACTGTTATGTTTAACCCGATTTGAAAGCGAGAAAATTTTTGGGGGGAATTTGCGCCATTGAGCTTGGGGGGATGGGCACCCCTGTCCGTGGGTACAAAGGTACGCCATTTTGGTTTTGCAAGCCAGTCACATCGACAGGACCACAGTTTTACAACATTAAAAATCAGAAACAAAACCTTCAAAATACAGGGAATCATGATACCCGCAACAAAAATGAATTATACAATCCACGACGAACGAAAAAAAAAGGAAATTGCTCATGTTTTTCTTTTACTTAGATCCTACTGAAACCGAAAAAATGTGATGAATCTGAAATGTTAGTTTGATAGCGTTGAAACTTCCTGGGGTACTGAAGAGGGCTGTGACACACACGTTGAATCCAAATTAGGATCTCTCTCGACGATACCCGGAATTTCCCGACCAACGTCCGAAGGTACAACCGTCCAGCAGCTTCCCCTATCATGCTGGCTAATGACAAAACATAGACCCATGGCCTTTTTTTTTTTTTTTTTGGCAAACAGCTTTCTGTTGTTTTTTTACGTATTGCTTCAATGAATTATTTGCATGCAGCATTTGAAATTCAGCGCATTTGCTCGGTTGGTTGGAGTGTCATGCTGATAGCCGGAATAGTGCGAGTTCGAATCCGTGCCAATAAATATCTGTTTAATATTTTTTTTTTGTCAGAGGCTCACGTAGGCAAGATTGTATTTGCCACCACCCGTTTTTTCACATGCAGAATTACTGCTTTCTCACGCGTCACTCAGTCACACTTTTAATGATATTTCTGTTTGCATTGAAAATACGTACAACCAAAAAGTGAGCGATGATCACATCACAACATTTCATTTAACGAAGTTTTGTTACTGATGTCTTCAAATTACATGCCTTCCTTTGTGCATGTACGTTTCTCCGTTTAGTTTAATCCGTTTACTTTTTTCTATTCTTCTTCATAATGTTCTTTCTTCGAAATTTTAAAAGAGTGGAATGCCATATGAAACGATTAAAAGCACAGTGTGGAGTTCCGCACGGGTCGGCTAGTTTTGTATTGTTTTTGCATAATTTTATTATTTGAACATATTTTAAAGTTTATTTTAAACTTTAAAGGTTTATTCTAGCAACACTTTTCTTTCTTTTTTCTTTTTTATTTTAAATGTGATAGATGTCAGTGTCAGTTTCCGTTAAAATTTCAAGTTACAAGCTTCTTCTAGTGAGTGAGATTGAGAATATGATCAACGCATGTCACAATACTCCGAGACTGACAAATAGTCATATCATGCATTGAAAGTATACCACGCCGCATCCAAGCTGTGGTAGCAGCAAAAAGCGGAGTTACTAAATATTAAATAATTATTTTTAGCAAATTTCTAGTATCGATCAGAAGGCACTTTAAATTTAATATGTTTAGTTCATATTTTAAATAAACTTTAAAATGTGTTCAAATAATAAAACTATGTAACAACAATAAAAAAAATGAATGAATAAATAAAAATACAGAAAAGTTTGAGTATAACAATTTGGCCACCCTCTGTCCATTTAGTACAACTATATATTATAATAAGATACGTATGTATCTTATAAAGTGAAATAAAGTGCATTTTATGATAAATGCTTTGTGAACAATTCTTGAAAACGATTGCAGTGTATATTTAACATGTGTGCTTGAAAAAATATTTGTACTAAAGATGTATCAAATCAATTCTCGTCGTTGGATAAACAGATTTCAAAAGTTCATGTAACGCTACCTGTTTATTTTGAAATAAGATACACGCATATATCACGCTGTAATAAACACAAATAAGAGAAGCAATGTAAATAACACAACGCACCTCACAGGAATCTAACAAAGATGCGCCCAACCCCGCTGTACAAAAGCCATGAAATCTCAATGGATCTTGCTTCATCTTTTTCACTACTTTAGGATCACTGCTAACTTGGTTCATGTCAATACCTCCTACAGGAAATTTCGGTGCCAACCACCTCATGAATTTAGCTAGTTTTACCTAAAAGGTAAATTAAGTAATCATCGCGTTGTATGGAGTTAATACAGTTTCATTACATTCATATAATGCGCAAAAAATATTTTGACACATACACGCACAGAGTGATTTATATATACAGGATGTTCCGTTTTAACCTGCAAGACCTCTATTTCCGCAACCATTAGTCCTATTCATACTTCCAATTGCAAAAATGTTCAAAATCAGATGCGAAGTTCAGATAAATGATAGTTTGAAGCAAAAATAAAAATGAGTCAAAAAATAAAAGACTTAACTTTTTATACGGGCCCCAGGTCCCCTAACTTATATTTAGAGAAATAATCTCCATTAAAAACAAAGATTGACACAAAAAACTTGACATTTGTGCGACCAAAATTCAAGGAGATATTACAGTTTAAAGTTTTAAGAGACCATACAAAAGATGAGATTGGAATTTATCGCCATTTCAGAAAAATGACAGGTTTTCAAAGTAAAAAACACAAAGTATTTATATTTCTCATTGCTATTCAAAAATAAATGCAAACGCTATGCCGTGATACGCAAAAACACACTGAAAAACCAAGAACAATTTGAAAAACAACACTCCATGCACAAATATAATTTTAAACACTAGGTAACTGTTATATTTTCCTCCAAAAGGTGTTCTTGACGGCGAGTGTAAAGTGGTGTAAGTCACAAAACGCTGCGTTTCATATCTCGGTGAGTATTGGTCGTACTAATTTCAAACTTTTTGTGTTGGAATTATTTTTGAATGAAAAAAAATTTCCCTCAACATGAGTTAGAGAACCTGGGGCCCTTATAAAAAGTTAATTTTTTTATTTTTTGATTCATTTTTATTTTTGCTACAAACTTTCAATATCTGAACTCCGCATCTGATTTTGAACATTTTTGCAATTGGAAGTATGCATCTAGGACCAACGGTTGCGAAATAAAGGTCTTGCAGGTTAAAACGGAACACCCTGTATATAGGAGACAATGGAGACAGAGCCTTGAGTCACCTTATCTTGGGGCGAAATATGACTTACCCATCAGAAGTGACACAATAATTGACTTAATAAGATTATTGTCATCTTAACGTACATCGTAATAGTTGATTTATTTATTTCAAAATAATCTGTAAACAGTGAACTTTCGCATGAGGAAAAATAGTTTAGCTTAAACATATTACGAACTAAAACTTTTAATTCATCGCGACCCTTAAACTTCCTCCATTTGATCCGAATTCTGTTTCGGTAATTCACTTTGCATAATGGAACAAGGGCAGTAATGTGGAGATTAATATTCTGCACTTTTATTTTTCTTATATCATTATAAATCACTAATAATAAGGGCCTTCTTTAATAGCCCTCGTATGATTTACTTTTACTATGTAAAACAATAAAACTGCAATGCACTATTACTGAAATTTATGAAAAATAAAATTGACCTTTTAGTAACCATTCTTTATTAAAAATAGTTGGGGTATCTTCTTTCCTTCTTATTTATTTTAAATTTCTTGGAAGCCATTTTAAATTTTACTAGGATCATTACTTTTGGTGTTTTGATTTGGAAAAAGAAGAATACATTCGGAATCGTAATCTTTTAAGTTTTTCTTGAGCTTTTTTAGAATTTCAATGCTACCACATCGATTTTAAAATAAAATGAAAATTATGCCCGTAGAAATAAATTATGACTTTTTTTATATTTTTTTAAAAAATATAATTTTTAACTAATTGAAAAATTCTTTGAACTGATTTTAAATCATTTTGAACAATTTGAAGTAATCAACTCACGAATCCTTGATCTGCATATCCTTAAACAAAAGGTCTCTCTGATAAAGTTTGTCTAAACAAAGTTACCTACTTGTAACGAAATTGTGAGGTGATTAATTTTTCCTCCTAGATACTATTGTTAATCTCATATATTTTATTATTACTGCTGCTGCCATTGCTGCTGTCCCATTTTTTACACTACAATTGGAAACAAAAATTAAATCACTTCAAAGAATGAAGCAGTTTTTAAGTTTCTCATGAGCAACAGCTGCCTTATTTGCTTAAATATTAAATGTCACAATTCCACTTCTTTTCCATAATATGTTACGTGTTTAACTATTTGATACTTAGGAAATCAAAATTATGACGTCAAAAGAATTACAAAATGTCACTTAGTATCGAGTATCAAGGTTTAACTAAATGTGTAGAAAGTAAACATTGTAAGAAACTTTTAATAGTAAACAAATGAAAATAATTTATAACGACAATAACTATTTTTCAATGCACTTAGTTTTGCTTAGCACTTTTAATGCATTTATTGTTGAAGATTATTTTTTATTCATCATTGAACATATTTTCAACTTAACGAGTTATTGACATATTTCTCACAAGTCTATAGAACAAACTTACTTTTAAAGTTTATTCAAAACAAACATTTACGAAAATTAAGGAAAATTTGATAAAAATTGGCTTAAAATTCAAAAACATGAAATGCAACGTTCGTACTTTTAAAGGTGTTGCTAAATCTGGATTGGTTGCAATGCATGGTCCTATTAAAACAACTCCTTTAAAGTACTCAGGTTTTCTTGAAGCAGAAAGTATCGAAATTGCTCCACCCTTGAGAAAAAAAAGATACAAATTACTGTAAATAAACTTTTAAATAATACATTTATGCGCAAAGTAGGAATGGATATTTTAAGTGTCTGAGTGTTTGAACATATATTTGTATGCATAATATAAACAAGGAGAGTCTTGTCTCTAAAGTATCTCTCTTAACTTTTTTTTTTCAAACTTCAAGTAATGTGTGCCAATAAAACTATTCCATTCAGTTTTATTCAAATAATTAATTTCAATTGCATAAAGAAGCAGCCTTAAGGAAAAAAACTTTGTACTCACTTTAAGTGAACTTTTTACAAATTGAATTGCAAGAAATTATTTTCAAACAATGAATGCATTTTTACTGTTATTTATAAACTGAAATTAATATTAATCTCTCTTTATACTTACAAAAGTATAATTGAAGACTCGAAGGTGAGGTGGGAAGTAATTAACTTCGAAAGTGGGAAAAGAGTAAAGACAGGAATACCAGGAGTTTTACCATCAATTTTTTTTTCTATTTCTTTTTATTTTATTTATTTATTTATTTTGTTTTTTATTTATTTTACTTTGTCTATTCCTTTTTTTTTAATTTTGGAAAAATAGAATACTGCATAGCATGCGACACACATTACATGAATTCGACCTGTGTGAGGCTCCAAAAACTATTTACCAGTTAAAAGGAAAATATTTTACGAAAGAATTGATTTCCGAGAAACATTTGAGTCTAGTGTTTCAGTCTAGTGCTGAAATCAACATGCAAAGATCAACGTGATGTCAACATTACACGTGACACACTTGTAATTAATTATTGCTTGGTTGTGATGAAGTAAAACTGTGCTGATTTTTTCAAAAACCTAATATTCTGAATTTTGAATATGTTGATGTGTACAAGGGCCATCATAGAAGCCATTTAAACAGTCAAAACTATCCTACAAATTTTACCTCCATTCATTTATACACCCTCTACCCAAAACAGCAGTTCAGAACCACCAAACGTGCCAATTGACATTTACTTCAATCATAATTCTTATTAGACAAACTATTCAAATATATTAGGATCAATTTGTAGGTCATGCATTTTTAGTGGCTTGAAGGCGTATTTTATTCATAACACAAAAACCAAACGTTACAAATTTTGCTCGAAAGTGAAATGATTTCACTTATTAGAGATGAAGTCTTCTTTACAGTGCTGCCACATACCTAAGGAAAAATACCATTACAAGAAACATTTACAAAAACTAATCTATTAATCTACTCAAAACTTTTATTTAAACTTAAATCACAAATGCAAAAGTTATAATTCTAATGATTTGGTGACTTTTATACAGTAATCGCACAAATATTTAAGAATGATGATAATTCTAGAGGTGAGTTGCTTTTTTCTACTTGCACAAATTTTAAAGATATTTTATGTTTAAAAATTTCAATGAACCAAATATGCAATCATATTTCGTATTTTTAATGTCTTAAACTTTATTTTTTCTAGAATATGCGCTACGTCATTACAATATGAGTGCAATATCGTATTACGTAGTACATTTTATCAACGCGCTATACGTATTTTAATACGCATTAATGAAACGTAGTTAAATGTAGAAATAAAAATAATAAAAAGATTAATACTTGATTTATTTTTCCTTACATGGAGCCATTTTACTTTTTACAAAGTTATCGACTGAAAAAGATCGACTTAGTTTCTATATTTATTCCTGCTTGAAATTATTTATAAGGCAGTACTTCATTTATCATGACTTAGAATGTTTTTGCACGTTATTTACGCTGAAAATATATACACTTTCAAAAATTCACATTTGCACGAAATTCGCGAACCATACGAAACCAATTGTTCTCTAGCTTTTATCACATAAAATGTATACCTCATGTGACATTTCAGAAATTAGGGTACTTACTATGTATAATTATTTTATGGATTTTTGCGTAAGTATCACTTGTATTTACGAAGATATAAGCATTTCTTTCAAAAATACGAATTTTATTTTAAGATTTTCGACTCAAAACGCAAAAGTTTTCCTTATACCCTTACCAAACTTTCAGGAATCTCGACAACGTACGAGAGAAATATTATACCTAAATTTCAAGCAAAATTATTTAAAATTTGAGTCTTGTCTGTATTTATCTTTAGACAAAATATTTTACTTAAAATTTTGCGCTCTTGTTCAATAATGAAAACTCTTTAAACTACAACTTACGTGTCATTTATTCTGTTTGTAAAACAAATGATTCTCACACATTAACATTTATTGTTAAAAAATTTCAAACCTTTCCTTAATTACTTCAAAGTGATTTTACTTATTTTGTCAATTCAATAATGAATTGACGTATCTTATAGATATAGTTTGCTTCCTAAATTCAAGCAATTAGTTGAGTAAAAGGATACCATGGAATGTCCACAGATGAAGCAGTCTAAATTTGGATGTTTCTTCCTTATCATGTCTAAGTGCTTGAATACATCATCAACAAATTCATGGAAAGAGTGAATAAGTACCCTTCGTCCTTGACTTTGTCCATGGCCAACTATATGAATAAAGTAAGAACATCATTGAAAACAGATTTATTTACATATCTTTACGAATTAACTGTATAATACTGTATATCAACTGAAAATTGTGACCCAAAATTAGTTTCCTTGAAAAATGAATTTCACATATCATTCAAGGATGATGGCTTGGTACAGCTCATACCAGTCAACAGTCCTTTTATCTGAAGAAAACTCTTAATCTTGATTTTGACAAAAGTTTCAAAGAATTTTGCAAACTACCGAAGTTAAACTCAAAAATCTTTTTTTATATGATTTGGATGTAGACGGGTTCTAATCCAGTAGTACTGTCCCTATAAGGTGCATCTCTATGCTCTGGGTTTTTAGAAATATTGAAAATAGTTTAAATAATAACTTCTACTAACTTTAACTCTCTACACACTGCTAAAATGTTTAGATAATATTGTCTTGTCCTGGAGTCTTAGTTGATACAACTCTCTTTAAATAAAAAAATCATCACACACACACACACACACACACACACACACACACATATATATATATATATATATATATATATATATATATATATATATATATATATACACATATATATATATATAAAATAGCCAATGATCGAGTAACGCTCATGACGTCATCAACAATGCACCACGACATGATAATTTGATACTGTGTTTTGGTAATGTTTAAAATGCAGGGAAAGGCTTTTTTGTGACAATTCTTGATAAGCCCTATTCTCAACTGTGACTTTTGATAAGCCCTGTAGCATTCCATGCCATTTTAAACTCCCAAGCTGCATTAAAATTGATTTTTTAAATTTTAATTTCTCCTTCCAATTTTTGCGTCATCGGGGACACACAGTTTAGAAAAACCATTCCATTCCGCCGCTGTTTTTCTTTCAGTATGAAATCCGTGCACAGATGCGAAATGAGTTTATGCAACACTCCAAATTTTTCCCGCAAAAAACAACAGTTGTGGAATCGAAATTGGACTGATTTTAGAGTAAATTAGTCGGAAGACGGAGTCCTTAAAATTCCATAGCTCCGAGTGCGTCATTTCCCCTCTGAGTCCTGAGCTCGGTCAAAGCTGTGAAGTGGAGTCAGAGTTAGTACTGATTTTCGGATAAAGGAGTCGAAGTCAGGGGCTTTAAAATTTCAGGAGTCGGAGTCATCAATGCATATTGTACAGAAAAAATAATCCCTTATATGTATGAATACATTAATGTTTCGAAACCGGAGGGGGGTAGCAATTGTGCCCTCTTGACGTCACTAAATGTCGCATCTGGCAGTTTGTAAAAGTGTACAAAGTGACAATGACGGGTCACAAAATCCAGTTTTTTTATGTCATAAAATGCTAGTAAAACTAATTCAAAAATATGTTGGCTCAATTTCAGTGAACAAATACGATTAGTTCCGATGTTATGAACACGTGGAGACTTCAAAACGTTCACAGTAGTTATTTTCAAATGCGATTTTCTCGAAACAACATTTTTCAACTGGTGAGCATTGTAGCTCAAAGAGTTAGTGACCAATCGTTCTGAAAATGTGTGTGAATATTCTTTATTCAATTACTAGCCGCCTGCGGCGACCAGCTGGTTCGCCTTCTTACGCCATTCGCCTTTCTGTGCAAGCATCCACCTACGGCGGCTATTTGGCTAACTTGTCATTTACCTTTTTACTTCAAGTTTGACGCCTTCGGCGGCTGTTTAAATAAATTTGGCAGCAGTATTAACAATTCATCTCTATCTTTTTTTGTGCCATTCACATTTTTACGCCAAGATTGCCGCCTTCGGCGGCTATCTACCTTTACGATCTATCTCTAAATTTTCTTATCCATCTCTATTTATTTTAACCTCCCCGCCCATTTCATAATAAAATTAAAGATCAGTCAAAAAACTGCTTTTTTTATTTAAGTTGAGCAAAAAAAAAAAAGTTATCTCCAAAATTTCACGTAGTGTGTAAAAAGTAGCATTTGACAAAGAAAAGAAAATCTTTCTGTTTTTATTGAATTCAATGCGCACAACTATGAAATGTTTCGTTTTATAGATGCAGCAAAACGTCCAGCTTGGGGGTGGGGGGGATGGAGAAAGAAATAAATGCAATCCCTAAATAAAACAAAAAAAGGAAAGAAAAAAAGCAAGCGCTGCCGGAAAAACCCGTAGTCATCACGTCATAAAATGTAGAAGTAAGCTATATAGTAAAAAAAAAAAAAAATGATTAACATTGTTTGCGATTAAGATTCCGTCGTAAATATCGAATCGAAATCCAAGTAGTGACGTCAGAGGCATAAAGGAATGAAGAACCTTTTTTCGACCGATGCGTGGAAAGACATGATGTGTTCAGCATTTAAAAAAAAATTGTAAAAAAAAAAACTATTGCGTATTTTAAAGAATTTTTTTCTTCTTAAGAGGGTGAAATATTTCTACTATTACCAACTTAAATTTTAGAAATGAGGCTTTGATACTTCTCGCAGGATGATATTAGAAAAAAATAAAACCCGGAAAAAACTGCAAATTAAAGGTTTTTTCAAAAATTCGTAAAAAATACAAAAAATGCTCTATCTTCAAAAATTTTTCTTTCATCTTATTGGAAATTAAATTTCCAACACTATAGTACAAAAGATATTTGTGTGGTGCGGTTGGTTCGGTGTCTGTGAGGTAAAAAGTACTAAAATGTGCAAAAAAACACATGAAACATTAAATAACTTTTTTTCTACTTAAAATATCAAAAATCGAAGCCCGAGGTGCACATCTACGGCAGAAACTGTATATGTATACCAAATTTCATCTTTCTAGGCCTTACCGTTTTCCCGGGAAGCGCGCCACACACACACACACAAACATCTTATTTTATTATATGTATAGAAGATACTTTATATGAACCTAATTTTGGATGTATTAAAAGTAAAAATATTTTTTTAATGCAAGAAATGTGAAAAAAAAATGGTAGAAACATATGACATTGTAATCAAATACCCCAAAAACATGCAATTTTCAACGTTTTTAATTACAATTAGATTCATATTCTTCGGAAATATTCTGTTTAGTTGAGAGAAAAAATTGTAATGATTACAGATAAAAATTGGGTTTTTCCGGTTAAAACTATGGCCATCAGCAACGAGCTCTGATGGCGACCGCCAACGGACAGCAGCTTCTAACTTCACTATTTCTGGTGGAAATGACTTAAAACATTTACAAAGTGTACTCCAAAAGATGAATGAAACATCCTCTATGTTTAAAGAAATTCTGATTATTTCTTTCCTGTAAAAAAAGTTCACGGAAAACACTAGAATTTCGGCCTCCAAAACTGGTTTCCCCCTCCTTAAGTTATTATTTATTCCAATCCCCTATAGTTACGCTTATTTCCAGTCAACGTACAATTTTGTATGCAGACAGTAATTACATTTAATTCCCTGAATTGTCTTTGCTTTCCCATTCGACCATGCATCAATATTTTCCCGTTATACAAGGGCTCTTTTAAAGTAAGTACCATTTTGAAATAAAAAAAGAACAAGTTCAGATAGAGCAAAGAAGTTTATTGCATTAATATCTTCCACCCTTATGTTATTTTTCGACATTGCTCCCGTGATTTTCCAAGCATTTGTCATAGCGTGGTACAAGTTTATGTATACTTATTCATAGAAAGATGCCGCTTTAGTAGTCAACCACGAGGACTCTTACATGTCTTTGGCTGGAACGTTTTTGAACGTTCTCCAGGCTGCCCCGATCTCACTCGAAGCAACTTTCATTTGTTTTGGCATCTAAAGTCTTTCCTTGGCGGTCGATGGCACTACATCAATAATGAGCTCAGAGACCATGTTACCCCATGGTTGACTTTGACTACACAAGCAGCAACTTTCTACGAATAGGTATACAAAAACCTGTACCACGCTATAACAAATGCTTGGAAAATCAAGGGAGCAATGTCGAAAACTAGCGTAAAGCTGTTAGATTTTCGTGCAATAAATTGCTTTGCTGTACTTGTTCTTTTTTTTTATTTCAAAACGGTACTTACTTAAAAAACATCCCTCGTATATGAAATTATATGTATGCAGGTACGCAAACGAGGGTGGGTGTAAACCCAAACAAAAGCTTGGGTTTTTAGCCGATTCTTAAGTGTTAGCTTATATGCATGTCATGTTTAAGTCTGTTATATATATATATATATGGTAGCTGCATTAGTGCCTGCATGAATGACTAGTGTATGAATCTGCATAAATCTAAGTTTTGGCCAAAAATTTTAAAAGTCTAAGACAAGAAAAGGAAAAAAGAAACGAAAGAAACTATTCACACATCATGTGAAGATTTAAACACCTTTTTATTCTATTAAAGAGAATGAAAAAGAGTTTATGTTGTCGACCACTTCTACAGAGAGCATAGATTTTAGAATCCCAAAAGATACCCAAATTCCAAGGACATTTGCTCGAAACGACTTCATTGTTCAAGATCTTGGGGGGGGGGGGGGGGGGGACCATACCGACTCTATGTATCCAAAGTCATCTACCGAAACCATATGACGAATATGTGAGGAAAATTTACAAAATAAGGTTCAATACCTGGATATACAAAAAAAAAAAAAAAAAGGTGGAGAACCCAGCCAAAAATCGACTGCAGTTAAACTGCAAAAAACTGGTGGTATTTGGAACCGAGCAACTGCAGTTCAACAAAGCATTTATCTACAGTTCAACTGCAATACGGAGGTTCAAAAAGACTGAACTTTTTGAACTGCAGTTTTTCGGTTCCAAATACCACCAGAATTTTAAAATAAAAAAACAGCAGTTTTTTTTCAGTCTAACTGATTTTTTCTGAACTGCAGTTTTTCAGTTCCAAATAACACCAGAATTTAAAAGATATATATCTGCAGATTAACTGCAGTTCTCTGGTTCCAAATACCACCAGAATTTCATAAAATGAAAACTGCAGTTTTTCTTGAGTTTAAAAAAAAAGACTGAAAAAACTTTACCCACTAAATTAAAAATATTAGTGAACAATTAATAACAAATAGAATTGCGATAGAAATCCAAAACCACTTCAGAATTAAAGCTTAGACAATTCTTTAATAGAAATGCCGACATTGACTACAGATAGATGTGCCTCGTGCGTTTTAAAAAACATCTAATTAAAACTTGAACTGTTCCTCCGAAATACAAATTAAGATTTTATTAATTTGGAGGACATTAAAATTGAAATTTTGCAGCCTAATTTTGCACGAAAATACATTGCTATGATTATGAAAGTAGTACAAAAAGTTTCGAGACACAATAACAAATAGAACTCTTTGTAAGAATAAAAAAAAATCATGAAATTTGTCCAAATCGACCACGTGGTGCGAAGTAATTAAGTTAATTAGACTGGTTAATATTGAGATATCATAACACAATTTTTTTCATGGCTGGATATTGATAACATGAATATTCGCTCAAAGTTTTAAGTCAATCGGTGAAAAAATAAAAATTACAAAAATTAAAAACTTTCAATAAGGTATTAAATTTTCAAGCTAACCCTAATCTGCTATGCACTAATTAAATAAAAGTTAATTGCACAAATAATAACAGGTGAATTTTCAAGTGTCTTACCTTTTTGTAAACCGGAGTCATATTTCAGTCCTTTCGCATGGGATTTTGAACGATGAAACTTAAAATTGCACTAATAAATTGATTTCGAAGCGCAGCAAAAAACAGCGCGCATTCAGGGCTAAAGTGGTTACCTTCCTTCGTAGTTCTTTGCTGGGGAACCCCGCGGCGCGGCTAGTAGTTCGGCCCCGACCGCGGTGTTCCAGTGCGTTTGTACTTAGGTTCCGGGACACTGTTTCAAGCGATATATGTTCTTATTTAATTTTAAATTCCTTATTTTTTTTTTTCATAAGAGACTAATTTGACATTGTTTAAATCCGAATCCTTCTTGAAATTGGTATTTTTAAAAACCATATTTCCACCTACATTATTCAAAAGCTAATAAATATGGCATAACTTTACAAGTGTCAATGCCAAAAGTAATATATTTATGTTTTGAGCCAGATATTCACATTTATTTTATCCTCAATAATTTAGCTTTAATGAATTTCATTAGGGTGCGGCGTGTGATCAAGGAACATGAAAGAGATCAAATATCTCAAACGTCACAACAGCTCACATAAGGTCCACTCGTCATATAAAGCAATCGACCGTGTGACTCGCTATCTGTGAATCATCCCGTGCATAAAAAGAGCTAAGGTCACGATACGACAAAAATTAATTGAAATGAAATCAATCATGATTGCTCAAAAGTTTATAAATAAATAATAAGAATGTATAAATAAATAATAAGAATATATATATATATAAATAAATAATAAAAATGTGTGAACAAATAAATACAATAGAAAATAGATAAAAAACATAAAGATTAAAAGTTTCAATGTTATCATCTTTCTTTTTTTTTAATGAAATTTGCTTAATAGTACTTTTTTAAGGAGTCATACAGTCAGACCTCGTTTTGCAACACCCGGATTTCACGACATTCCAGACATCACGTTAATTATTTAAAATGACGAACACATAACATATCATTTCAACGCTAAGTCGAGCCGGATTAAACAGCAGTGTTTTATTATGAAACTCCAGCTAGCACGACATTAGAGCTGCTTGGACAAGATCTAATTTTTCTTCACAATTGAAATCTTTTCAGTAAAACGATAAAAACATCTGGAAAAGTTGATTGCAGGAATTTCTCAGAAGCGATAAGAGACCTGTGTTAGTATAGCCTATGCCTGTAGAATGGCGGGGCGGGTACGTAAGTTCTGCACGTAACGGATTTTAACGTTTGACATGAGGGACAATAGATAGGAATGCAAAGCACGTGAGTTTTAAAAAATGGACTAAGGAAGTAGTAACAGAAGAGCCATAGGAATCCTGGCAAGTTTCTCTCATGGGAAAAGGAGAACATTCTTGAGACCCATATTAGATTTACAAGAAATACACAAAACCTTTTAACTATAGCAAAAAAAAAGACAACGTTCTTCTAAGTTTGAAAGGTAGGGATTAGCTTTTAGAATATCTTCACTTAAAAATCAACTTTGTAAAAAGTACGATTGTTTGAATTGTTATTCAACAAGTAAAAAAAAACCTTTCTGAAAGTTTTACGGGGAAATAAAAATAAAATAGAGGTTTTTTTTTTCTTACGACTTTAAGCTTGTCCTTAAATAATTCATAATTACATTAGTTGAATTTGATCAATAATACCAAATTATTAATTAGTTTAATCAATATGTAAATTCAGTAAAATATTGTTTAGGCGTCAGTATGCCTATCTGTCATAGTCTTGGTTGTTTGCTATAGTTTTGGTTGGGGCGTTCAGTATTCATATAAATGGATAAATTCATTACTTGCATACATACAAGTTTTGGAATTTCGAAAGGTGGTTGCCTTGAAACACGTAACTCAAAGGAATAAATAGTTAAAATTACAATTTATTTTTTCAGTTAAAAAATGAAATAATGTTACAAAAAGGAAAAAATTAAAAACACCGAAACAATATAGCATATACTCGAGAAAAAGATAACTTTTTTTTTTACTTACAAAAAAAAGTGTAGTTTTTATGAAGTTGCGTTTGAAACTTTAAAAAAGTCACCAAATAGTTGGTCCAGTTTGCTTCGATAGTAAAAATCTGCAAAATAACTGCAATTGCAAAAAAATATAAAATAAAAGCATTTTGCATTCACCAAAACAACTGCAGTATTTTTCAAATATACGCGAAAATTTCTTTTCATCTGCAGTTTTTTTGAAGTCGTTTTTTAGCTGACAGCATTCCTTTCAGGCAAGATGTTATAAAGGAACTTAATCCAGATGAAAACATCAAAATATCTGCTCGTTTCAAGGACATAACTTTATCAATGACGTGAAGAATTAAATTTGTATTTAATCTCTATTTCTCAACTGAAACGCATTTTTCTTGCGATGAATTTCAATCTTTATTGAGCTAAGTTTCGAATTTTCAACAAATCACATATTTATTTACATACATACCCTACTAGCAAAATTTCTTACATCAATCTTGACAGATCTTGATATTATACTGACGGCGTCAATATTGACGTGTTTCATATTGCATAAAGATTGCATAAGGATTAAAAAGCAATATTACAATAACAACACGTATGCAACATTGCATTCATCTTAAAATATCAATATTGATATTACCTTACAATAACAACATTGCATACATGTTGACGGCGTCAAGATGTATTGATTTCATGCTGTCGCCGTCAAGGTAATTAGTACACAGTAGAACAGGTGGACCTTCGTTGATACTTGCGCATGCGCACAGTTCTTTCTACCCAGCGTCCCTCGCATGCTGACCTACGATTCAGTCGGTTCAGAGGAGCTGCACGTGGCGTTGGCGTTGCGTTCTTTAGGCTTCGTTAAGTTGGTTGCTTAGTTATTAGTGTGGAATAGTATTGTTTTAGGAATAACTTATGAATGACTGATAACTGCATTTGTTTATTAATATAGTACTAAACAAGTCATATCGCAGACGATGTGCGATCAATGTTAGAAATGGCCGAAAATAACTTTTTTCGTCCCTAGACTTTGAAACAAAGGACATGAAGCCCAGAATTTCGTATTATCACTTCAATCTCATGAGTAAGATTAATTTTATTCAATGGTTATTTATGTTATTCTTTAAGATAAATTCATGTGTTTTGTCCATAGGATATTTTCAATGCTGACATCCATTTGGAAATGTATTTATTTACTTATTTATTATTTTGCTTTCTTTACTCTTAAATGTGTTATAAAAACTTCCTCAATTATTCCTAACTAGGCATTTTATGTCTTTATAATACAATTAGAAGCATGAATTTAAAAAATAAACAGTAATAACAATAATTACGCAAAACGAAGAAACTTTCATTTTTTAAATTAAATTGCGAATGCTATTAATACCTTTATATGAATTTCCGATCAGATGTCAGCTTTAAGGAAATATTCTTAGGCTAGAAAACTATCTTGAAGAATAACAGAAATAATTAAAGAATGAAATTTAATTCTCGAGTTAAAGTGAAAATAATACAAATAAATAAATACATAAAACACCTTGCAAACGTGCTGATTTCATACTGTCATGTCAATGTATCCTGACATTTTCCTGTTATATCAATACGTATGCAATATTACAAAAGCAAGATCATCTTGCCTAGACCTTGATTTCATGCTGTCATGACAACATCTTGATATTATCCTGTCATATCAATACGTATGCAAGATTACAAAAGCAAGATCATCTTGCCTAGACCTTGATTTCATGCTGTCATGACAACATCTTGATATTATCCTGTCATATCAATACGTATGCAAGATTACAAAAGCAAGATCATCTTGCCTAGACCTTGATTTCATGCTGTCATGACAACATCTTGATATTATCCTGTCATATCAATACGTATGCAATATTACAAAAGCAGCCTACCTTGATATTTTCCTGATATTATGCTGCATACACCTTGTCAGTCAATATTGTGGCAGCCTGCTGACAGCATAAATGGAGTAACATAACAACATTGAGGCAGCATTAATGCAAGATGATTTTTCTTGCATGTCAACCTTTATGCAATACTGAGGCAAGATATTTTGCTTACTGGGTAAATATAAACCAGTCAAACTGTTTTATTTTTTATTTAAATTTTAAGAGCAAAACAAGGCTGAAGTTTCCAACCAAAAATTTAAATTGGAATAAATCCATAAGAACTTTCCTTTTATCATCTAAGCTGAAAAGTATTCCAAATGACCGAATTTCCAGAATTAGTCTTAAAATGTTTTTTAAATTAAAAATAAAAGTCAGGTTTATTGTAATTTTAAAAATATCATTGCAGCTCTAGTTCTAATTTTAGCTCAATCTTTTCATTTATTTTTTTCCTACTTGCCGCAAATTAAACAACAGCAGTTATCTTTGGCATTACTGTGGTGCGAGTGGTCGGAAAATTATTTCAGAT
Organism: Uloborus diversus; assembly: GCF_026930045.1. Taxonomy (NCBI): domain Eukaryota; kingdom Metazoa; phylum Arthropoda; class Arachnida; order Araneae; family Uloboridae; genus Uloborus; species Uloborus diversus. The sequence continues at coordinate 82,549,780 of NC_072733.1, forward strand.
TAGAATGTCATAATTTCACAGATAACCAAAAATAAATGTTTGAAACTTTTGGTGGCGCCATCTAGTATTCAAAATGATCAAATAGTAATAACATTTTTCCAGTATTAATAAATTTAACGTTATACTTTGCTTTGTGATAGTAAGCGTTTTGAGACTCGATGTAGAATATCTTAGTTAATTTTATAATTAAAAAAAAATCCCAGCAATGAAGCTAAAAATTTTTATCTTTATTGACTGCAAACATATCAAATGCAACGGTTGTCCTGAATCTTGTATTAAGTTGGTTACGTTCAGTATGCTATTTTCCAAGCCCAGATCTGCGTATCCGCAGACCCCTCAGTGCGGAAGAGCCCACGTCCTTAAGAGGACCCAAAGGCCCAATAAATTGAAAAAAAAAAATTAACACTAAGACTTATTAACGTTGCAAATATACACTGCTGTCCTCTTAGTCCAGTCAATGAACACATTGTAGCGTGCATGGAATATGCAATAATTTTTGACTTCAGAATATTGTTAGGAGTAGTTAGTAAGTAAACATACTAAAAAGTCCCCGACTCTAGGGGTGAGCGAGCTAAAGGTGAGGGGGGAGGGGGAAGAAAATTTTTGGTTTTTCGAGAAAATGTCGAATGTGTAGAAAAAATGCGTTTAAAATAAAAATTCAAGCTAAATAAGCTTCCTACAAAACTTTCTACCCATATTTGTCAAATTTCCAATAATTTTCCGGGAATATGCTATGAAAAATCGATGATTTTCAGAAAAATTCTCTCTTTTTGGTTAAACATTTGCTCCTAGTCCTCCCAGCTGTTGTAAGGAAAGGTTGACTTACCTTTTCTTATCTCGATAGGCAGCGGTGTGATAGTTGAGTTTTCTGAACGCATGAAGAACAGTCAATAGACGAGTGGACGAACAACACATAAAGATTTAATTAGGAATGACTAAAACTAAATGTATACACATATTATAAAATAAATTCAATACGGCACAAAACATACACGCACACACTATATCAAGAGAACAAGGAACAAACAAACTATTGAAGGGGGAAAAAGGGAATTGTGGGAAGGATGAGTATGACGTCAGAGTGGCCTTTGCCTTTCGAGATTGTATCGCTATGCAGAAATGATTTACCTATTTGAATATATGATTAGAGTACAACATTTCCCCCCTTAATCGTATATTCATATTACAAAACTTAAATTAAATTTAACTTATTTCTAAAGTCAATGAACTTGGACTTAGGCAAAGGTTTAGTAAAAATATCTGCAATCATACAATTAGTGTTACAATAGGTAATCTTAATTATTTTATTTTCTTCCATTTCCCTCAAAAAGAAATATTTCACGTTAAGATGCTTCAACCTAGTATTCATTTTCCCATGTTGAATTAAAGAAATTGTTGATTTGTTATCCTCAAACATTTTAATAGGCAATTTTTGAATTAGGCCAAAATCATTAAGTAGATCTAATATCCATTTCAGCTCTTGAACAGCAGTTGGCTGCAGAAATGAGCTCCGACTCGGTTGAAGATAATGAAACACAATTTTGTCTCTTAGTGGACCAAAATATAGGATTGTTCCCTAAGAAAAATACAGTGTCCCCTGTTGATTTTCTGGTGGCAAGGTCAGATGCGAAATCAGCATCTGTGTAAAAGGTAAGAGTTGGTGGGCTGCTAGAGTCAATTTGCAAATAAATGTCCTTTGTTGAGTCGAAATATTCAATGACTCTTAGAACTGCTTTCCAATCCTTTTCATTGGGAGATTCATTCTTCCTGCTTAATATGTTCACAGTGAAGGTAATGTCTGGTCTGGTTACTGTAGCTATATAAAGTAAAGCTCCAATTGCTTGCCTGTATTGTGTGTTGTCAACTTGTGGGAGAGAGGAATCCTCTTCTTTTGGACAAGATGTGTCCATTGGTGTATAAGAAGGCTTTTTGATATCTGGACTAAATTTCTTTTTCAATTTTTCGATTTTTGATTTTTGGTTTAGTAGAAATTTGTCTCCATCTCTTTCAATGTTGATTCCCAAGTAATTTCTTACTTCTCCTAAATCTTTTAGTTCGAAGAATTTGTTCAGTTGTCTGATTAATTTCGCAATTTTATCTTCATTTTTACATGCTATAAGTATATCGTCGACGTAGATTATGATCATTATTCTGTCGTTTCCATCATTTTTTTAAAAATAGACATGGATCTACAATACTTTGAGAAAAATCTTCATTCTTTAGAATTTCTTCAATTCTTTTATTCCAAACTCTAGCTGCTTGTTTCAATCCATATATTGCTTTCTTCAATTTGCAAACCTTATCCTTATGCTTTGGATCGACATAACCTTCCGTTTGTTTCATGTACAAGTCTTCTTATAAATCGCCATGAAGTAATGCAGTGTCGCACTTTCATTTTTTTCGTATGCTGCGAATGCTAGAAAGGTTCTGATTGTTGTATATTTCACTGTCGGGGCAAAAGTGTGTTCATAATCAATTCCAAATTTTTCACTGTAACCTTTTACAACAAGGCGCGCTTTGCAACGTGTTACTGTACCGTTTTTATTCTTCTTCAACTTAAATACCCTCGATTTCCAATGGCTTTCTTTCCAGGTGGAAGATCAACCAACTCCTAAGTTTTATTCCGAGACAAGGATTCGATTTCTTGATTTATTGCTTGAAGCCAATTTTCTTTTTCTGCTGGATTCATTTTAACTACATCTTCGAAATTTTCAGGAACATTTTTAATTTCATCAGCAAGAAATCCTAAGTGATGTGGTGGTTTCCCTTTGGTTTTTCTTTTTGATCGTCTAGGCTTCTCTTTGGGTATTCGCTCTTCTTCAGATGTCATTTCGGATTCATCCACAGATTTATCATCATATTCGTCATCTTCGAGTGAATCTTCGGCTGGTGGAGGAGATGAAATTTCAACGCTATCAGTTACCGAGCAGTCTTCGATAAATTTTACGCTTCTACTGACAATTACACGATTTCCACCGGTGTATATTCTGTATCCTTTAGAACGTTGATCATAACCAACGAAAGTTCCTTCAATTGCTTTCTCATCCAACTTTCTTCTGTTTTCCTTGTGTACGTAAGCATAGGCTGTGCAACCGAATTGTTTCATATGAGCTAAATTAGGCCTTCTTCCGCTCCAAAGTTCATATGGCGTCTTCTCGCAAGCTCTAGTTGGAAGTCTCTTCTGAATGTAGTTTGCAGTAATAATAGCTTCACCCCAAAATTGATTTGGTAGTTTGCATTGGGACAGCAGGCATCTAGTCATCTCTATAAGACTTCTGTTCTTTTGCGCACTAAGTCCGTTTTGAGCTGGTGAAAACGGAACGCTGAGTTGATGCTTGATACCGTTACTAGATAAAAAATCTTCCATTTCACTATTTATGTATTCACCGCCGTTATCAGTTCGGAGAGTTTGTATAGTTCTTCCAAATTTATTTTTTGTCATGCCTACATAGTCCTTTAATTTACAAAGAACTTCACTCTTTTTAGCAAGTAAATATATGACGGTGTATCTAGTATAATCATTGATAAATGTGACAAAATGATGCTTTCCACCAATACTGGGAGTCGGCATAGAGCAAACGTCACTGTGTATGAGTTCCAGTGCTTTACTTGCGCACGCATTAGAAACTTTTGGATATGGAAGTTGCTGCATTTTATTTTTAATACATTCTGGACAATTGTTACTATGACAACAATTATCCAATTTAATTCCATCAGCAAGATCTTCGCTTACGAGTTGCTTGATTGCGTCATAACTCCTATGACCTAATCATAAATGCCATATTCGGATACAGTTTTTATTTTTGCATTCAACTGCAATATTAACGTTTTCTGAGTGTTTATTTAAAACAATTTTGTATAAACTGTCATTATCGGAATGCGCATGCATAATTATCTCATTATTCTTTTTCACGAAACAATGTTCTTTTTCGAAAAGTACAGAGAATCCCTTGCTTGTTATCTTCTTCACGGATATTAAATTGCTTTTTAATGCTGGAACAAAATAAACATTGGTCAAACTGAGATTTTGAGAACCGCATTTATGATTCAAATCGAGATTTACAGTTCCAATGGCCTTTGACTTCAAAATTCTTCCATTCGCTAAAACTATATCAGCTAAGGATTTGTTATAATTTAATTCCGAAAATAACACCTCATCAGAAAACATGTGGGAGCTCGAACCAGAGTCCATAGAAAGAACAATTTCATTTGTTTTTTGTTCGGAATAATGAATCGGATTCTCAATAAAGTTTCTTTCGGTTGACCTTGAGACGTTTTGATCTACAGGCGCCGCGAAAAATCTTCTTGTGGTTTTCGAGATTTTGTAGAGTCGCCGATCATGCAATGTCGAGCACGTTTTCCGCCATTTTTGGTTCCATGAATTTCCGATTTCTTATTATTGGAATCGGCTTTATTTTTGTTTTGCAATTTAAAACATCGATCGCGTGTGTGACCGTACCGCTTGCAAAAGCTACATAATGTATTCGAATTCTTATTATTATAATTTCTTGCATTAATTGCAGTTTTAAAAGTAGTTGAAGCGTTAGTATTTCTATCCGCTTGTTGCTCTATTCTTCAATTATATTCATCTGTTAGTTTCGTTTTTACTAAATCCGATGTTATAAGTGCTTCATCTCTTGCTTCTGAAGCAGTGATGAGATTGTAGTAAGATTCGGGAATCAAAACTAATAAAAGAGCTCCTACATGTTGATCCGGGATATTTTCACCGATAGCTTTTAGTTTTTCGACTAAATCTGTCAGGTGAGTTATGTGTTCGATCATATCAGCATGTTCAGGAGTTCAGGCATCTTTATAGAATATAATTTTCGCAACAAATATAGTTTACTGCTTAAATTGGATCGTTCGTGTATCGTTTTTAATTTTTGCCATGCGCCGGCAGTTGTTGTTTCATCTTTTACGTGAATAATATGTGAGTCGTCTATACATAAATTAATTATAGCTCGCGCTTGTTTATCTTTCTTTAAAAATTCAACATTAGGTTCAGCGGGCGGGGGCGTATCAAGAAGATCATCCAGCCCGTCACGCATTAAGAGCATTTGAATCTTGAATTTCCAAGTGGCATAGTTATCGGGATTCAGTTTCGTTATTTGAGTGGAATCTTTAAAATTTGCTTGAGCCATATTTAATGTTTTCTTATTAAACACAGTTCAATAGAAAATTATTCATACAGTCCTAACTTTGTTCAGAACTTCAACATATACACTGTTAGAGAATATCAGTCTCATAATCAATGTTGTAAGGAAAGGTTGGCTTACCTTTTCTTATCTCGATAGGCAGCGGTGTGATGGTTGAGTTTTCTGAACGCATGAAGAACAGTCAATAGACGAGTAGACGAACAACACGTAAAGATTTAATTAGGAATGACTAAAACTAAATGTATACACATATTATAAAATAAATTCAATACGGCACAAAACAGATACACACACACTATATCAAGAGAACAAAGAACAAACAAACTATTGAAGGGGGAAAAAGGGAATTTTGGGAAGGATAAGTATGACGTCAGAGTGGCCTTGACCTTTTGAGATTGTATCGCTATGCAGAAATGATTTACCTATTTGAATATATGATTAGAGTGCAACACCAGGATCAGTATTCATGAAAATTGTCAGTAACAGAGTTGTAGAGCTTTAAATTTAATTCAATTCGATATGCTATTTTGTCACATTTTATTCAACCAATCAAAAGTTACAGAATTTCAAACCCGCACTATCATGGCAAAAAATGGAACACTTGCCATTTACAAATTTCAAACTGACTCGAAAGGATCGCGCACTTCCTCTTTCATCAGTGAATTCGACAATCCTAATGGACAATAAAGAAGTATTTGTGGATACTACAACACAAATGGTGCTTAAGGGGGGGGGGGGTCGAGATATTGTGACTTTGTGACAAGGGGGAAGGAAAAAGTAAGAAGTTTGACATCAATCATTTTTTAGTACGAATATGTTTATGAAAAGTAGCTTGTAAAACGAATTTTGTGACAAAGAAAAGGTAGGGGGTTAAAAATTTTGAAAAAAAGTTTGACATCATTTATGGAGAGCCCTTTACCAACTAATCGGGCGAAGATTTTGCAAAATTACGTATATGCAGTATGAATTGGTGGACTGAGGACGTGCAGAAAGTCAGCACTATACATACTGTTTAAGGAAAAACATTGATTTAATTTAATTTAAATTTGTTGTTACTAAGGATACCTAGTCTACAAAACGTTTAGGCATAATGAAACGCCTGTATAAATCATATGGACATCAATGTCAGTTAGAAAATTTTAACGACGGTCAAGCAAGGGGGTTTCTCTCCAACTTTCATTATAAGTCAGCTGAAAAATCCGCTAATGATGAAGCTGTTGAAAAACGAGACAAATATGCTCCGGTATGTTGAGGTATGCTCAGCTTTAGGTGATGTTGACGTTGATATTGCGAAGACGGCTATCATCGGATGGCAAAATTCTTCGGTAGCTATCATTTGAGAGAGGATCCTTCTGGTTGTTCTCTTGATAGCCAAATCCTCAACTGATCACCATATTCTGCTGTCAAAATGCACCAGAAAGCTAAAATCATACAACATGTATCTGGTATATATCAACAGTTCTTCTTCCCTTGAATCCATTGAGGCTGCTGGGGTCATATAAACTCTTATGGTATGGTGCTTTAGCCCAAAAAATCCCCTCAACGAGTTCCGTTACAGATCATTCATCAAAGTAGCTGGAAACTGCTATAGTGACCAGAAGGTCACTTGTAGAAAATCATCGAGAAACTAATCTCTCGCAAGCTTGCATTACAAGGGCGGTTGCAACAACGGAATCAAAATATTTATCCAGGACGAAGGGGACGACGATGACATCAATACATTTACCAATTTCTTAGAACAATTTTTCCACTGCTGGTGACATGACCCTTCCGCTTCAGAGTAAAACCAAGATGTCATCTTAAAGATGATATTTTCATTTCCTAATTACTGTCAGTCCATATTCCATATAAACATTTTCAAAATATGATTAGTAATAATGTAATAAAAACTGAAATTAGAAAAAGGTGCTGCCGGTCAGCTACATTTACCTTATTTCTATTATTAAAATTTTTATTATCGTGCCATAGCGTCACACATTCATTTCAATAAGAATAACGAAATTGAATGCATGCTAGAAACTTCATAGCTTTTGATTGCTTGTCAGCTGGGTGTCGCTGCCGGTGGGCATAGGTTTCGTATTTCTTTGGTATCAGGTTTGAATCTGCAGTTCAAATGTTCAGCTGGTGGATTTTCAAGACACAGAAAATCTCCAGGGTCTTGTCACATGATTGCTGCACAAAATCCCCCAAGCGCCTGCTTGACACAGACACTCTGAGACAATCGGAATGAGATTTTTTTTTTGCGAAGAGTATTGGTTTTCAAGAACGCATACCTAAGAAACCACTTTAAATGTGACATATATACGTATTAAAACAATTTCACAATAAATTTAGTTAACTTTCACTTTTATTCGGAAACACATTTTTCCTGCCGTTTCCGAGATAAATCGAAAACCACAAAATTTGGCTCCCCCTTCCCACCTTTAAGTCCCCCTTATAGTCAGGGTGCCATTTCGAGAAGCTTGTTCCGAGGTATGAATAAAATGTTTTGACTGTTTTTGATAGCTTATGTTATGTACATTTCAGATCCGATTGATGCCACTTTGCCAGAGTTGAGCATTTTGAGTAATTCAAGATGGCATCCAAGATGGCGCCCAAAACATTGAAAATTTTGTTATGAAGCAACATTAACTTTTAATACATTATTATACGGTCGAACCCGCTATAGCGTACCGTCTGCGTACCCAGGGTTGTCTTAAAAAATGATTGTGACTGGGCGAATATTCCTCGACCCCCCCCCCCCCCCCGCCAAACACTTTTTTTTTATAGAGTAAGATAAAAATTTAAAGACTTTTTTTTTTTTTTTGAAACCCCGAAAATCGCATTGTACAAGCTTGTAATCGTGTAATAGAAAAAGTACCGAACGTTATCATAACTTAATTTTTAAATATAGTTGAACAAGTAATCTTAAATATATGTGTATCTTACGAAAGCAAATCTAATGTTTGAGCATTTAAAAATTATTTTTGATTAAAAAAAATAATAATGATGATAATATTTTAGAAGCTAAATTACAATGCATCAAAAATTTAGTTTACGGGCCTCTTCTCATATTTTAGTGCCCGTGGGCATCTCCCCGCTCGCCCATCTCTTCCGACGGCCGTATGTGCACCCAGTAGTAAGTCAACTAAAACAGATGGTTTACTATAACCAAATCAGTATTTCCTTGCATAGTTTTCGACTGACTGCTGCCATCTTCAATATATTTGATAATTCTAACCTTATTCTGAATGGAAAATGTTTTGCGTTTTACAGAATTCAAAATTTATACATATGTTGTCTGAAATCGATTCTAAGATAATGAAGAGTGTTACTGTAAAAACGGGGAAATTCATAGACTGTTCTACTTTCCTATTTTTAAGGGTTGATTTGTGGGAACAAAAGGGTTCTGACAAATTGCCTTTGCACAAAGAAGAAAGTAACAGAAGAATCAGTCGTGATGTTGTAGATAGGGACAAGTTAAGGAGAAAAAACTGTAACTGTGTATACAGCCTTGAAATCCATCAAAGCATCTTCAAGGATTGGTAAACATTGTATTTGGAAAAAATTGTAGCAGCTAAATCAGTTAATGTGGACAAGGCTTATGAAATGGCTAAGATAGTAGTACATAATTTTCAAGAAAGTCCCCCAAGTGAATTTTATGTCAAAAAAAAAAAAAAAAAAATTGTTGTACGCATGGATGAGGATAAAGAGAGTGGCAAAATTCCAATCGCGTTACAGATGGACGCTTCTCATTTTTATTCCAAAATCATTGCTCTCGAAGCAAACAGAGATATAAAAATGACTGATGTCTTAAAATACGAACTTTCTTCTGTGCCTCCATCTATGTTTAAAGACGATGGAAACATGAGAGAGGTTGTTGGTTTGTCTACTTTAATGAACATTGTGAGTGTGCATCAATCTAATAGAAGAAGTAAGCCACCGACGCTAAAAAATCGTTGACGGTTGTGCTTTACTGTGAGTTGTGAATTGGCCTGTAGGAGGGTCTGCGTATGATTTCCTGAAAAATTTCCTTGAAAAAAAGCACTGACATGTTGAAAGATGCTCATGTCCACCTGGTATTTGTCAGATACTATGACTACAGCATCAATAGTGCAACAAGGGCCAGTCGTGGGAAGAAAGTATCCAGGAAGTTTGTGCTAACTGAAATGATTCCACTTCCTTCACAAAATATAACGCTGTCCAATTACGACTCCAAGCGCCAATTGATATACAGCTTTTATGTAACTTCATTTCTACAAATGTTTGTAATGTCCCATTTGAGAACCATTTGGTTGTTACTGGACAAAATACTAAGCCATTTCAAGAACATAGGGGCAACCTCAGTCAGAGAACTGATTTAAAAACAAAACACGAAGAGGCAGACATTATAATGATTCCAGCAGCTAGCATCTGAAACTATACTGAAAAAATAATTAAACTGTTCATGTTAAATGTGATGACACTGATGTATTCGTGTTACTTTTATACTTCTACCATCGACTAGGTATGAAAACTGAAGTCTATATGGTATCGTTAAAACCAGGAAGGGCATCAGTAGACATCAAAGAAACATAAGATAAATAAATACCTTTGTGCTGAATAGTAAAGTCAGAACAAACAACGTAAGTAGAAGCACAAATTTGTAAATTACAGCAGACACGTGTTTCGGCGTTACAGGGAACGCCTTTTTCAATGCAAAAAATAATGAGCTTATGGATGAAAAGACATCCGACAAAAGCCTTGTCGCTTTTGTCGGATGTCTTTTCATCCATAAGCTCATTATTTTTTGCATTGAAAAAGGCGTTCCCTGTAACGCCGATAATGAGCTTATGGATGAAAAGACATCCGACAAAAGCCTTGTCGCTTTTGTCGGATGTCTTTTCATCCATAAGCTCATTATTTTTTTGCATTGAAAAAGGCGTTCCCTGTAACGCCGAAACACGTGTCTGCTGTAATTTACAAATTTGTGCTTCTACTTACGTTGTTTGTTCTGACTTTATCAAAGAAACAGTTTAAAAATACAAGGATATAATTTTAAGTTTGCCGGCTGCTCATGTCCTGTCTGGCTGTGATTCCGTTGCTCCATTCTATGGGATAGGAAAGAAAATAGTTCTGAAGTGTCTCCAGACTGGTAAACAGTTACGAAAATTGATCCATAAAGAGAGTTGTATGACAGAGGTAATTAAGGAATGCACAGCATTTATTGCTTCTTGTTATGGTGTTGAAGATGCTACTGATATGACAGAAGTAAGAATTTCTCTTTTGGCAAAAAAAAATTGGTCAAGCACAGCTACGAGAAGCACAGCTACGAGCTCCTTCATTTGCTTCATTACCACCCACTAGGGACTGCCTTTGCCGAAAATGTAAAACAGGCTCACTTTCAAACTATTTTGTGGTTATCTGCAAACAGTCCATTATTTCTTCACCCAGATCCAACATCATTTGGTTCGCAAAAAGATGAAATCAACAAAGAGTTTTTTTCCCATTGCCATTCCACAAAAATACTCCAATTGCTCCAGACTACATTATAGCAATGACGAAGTGTTCATGACGATCTGAACAATTCTGTATAACTATGAGATGTAGCTGTAGGATAAATAATATTTCATGTAGTATAACGTGTCAATAATTACATGAAGGGGAAAGGTGCTGCAATCCAAATACCAATATAGCTCGCATTGTAAATGAAAGTGACTCTGAAGAAGAATTACAGCTTAATTTGTACTTTACAACTATGTAACCTTGAGCTCAGGTAACAATATCATATATATATTTTTTTATATCAACTTCAGTACTGTCTTTTAAACTGCTACTTTAGAAACTAATCCTTAATGTTAACATTTGAAACATATATTTCTTGATTTCTTATTCAAAGCATTACAATATATTTTTGTCAACTTGATTCAATAAAGCTTTAATTCAACACGCTTACATGCATTTTTCACCAAAAATGACGTTGTATTCTGATTCCTCGACCTAAAAAACATATAAAAAGATATATCACATGATAAAATCGCTCCAAAATTAAATTTTCGCCTTATGAGCGCCATCTTGGACACCATCTTGAATTACTCAAATTGCTCAAATCTGGCAGAGTGGCATCCACTAGATATAAAATCTACACAACATAAGCATTCAAAAACAGTGAAAAAATTTTATTCATACCTCAAAACAAGGTTACCCTATTTTTGAGCATTTGGCGCCCAGACTATTACTGAGGAAGTGCTGGCTTTCTGCACTTCCTCAGTTCACTTTCGTCAAACAATGCCATGGGTTATGTAGCTAATTCAAACTGCATATACGTCGTTCTGCAAATTTCCGTCCGTTTTCTTGGTAAGGGGCTGTCCATAAATGATGTTTCACTTTTTTTCAACAAATTTAACCCCCTTCTCCTTTGTCACAAAGTTCGTTTTGCAAGCTACTTTTCATAAACATATTCATAATAAAAAATGCTTGATGTCACACTTCTTACTCTTTCCTTCTCCCTTGTCACAATTTTACAACCCCCCCCCCCCCTTTAAACATCATTTGTGTTGTAGTAATCCACGAATACTTCTTTATTGTTCATCAGAATTGTCGAATTCACTGATGAAAGAGGAAGTGGGCGATCCTTTCGAGTCAGTTTGAAATTTGTGAAAGGCAAGTGTTTCATATTTTGCCATGAAAGTTTGTGTTCGAAATTTTGTAACTTTTGATTGGTTTCATAAAATATAACACAATATCATCCAACGTAAAAAAAAATTTTTTAAACATTATTCAATGCTTGAAAATTGCACTATCTATCCCAGTGCGAGCATAATTGTCAGAAGAGAAAAAAGAGCTTATATTCTAAAAGTATATAAAGGTTTGAGAAAGCAGGAAAACTTATTTTTTCAACACTAAAACAAACATGGGTGATATTTTTTCAACACCCTATCCATTAAAATGTAATAATGCTTTCTAATTTAATAAATGTGAAAGTGAGTTTGTTTGTTTGAAACTCTTTCAAGCCTTAATTACTCAACCGATCATCATGAAATCTTGTATACACATTGTCAGGGGTACAGAATAGAACAGAGGCTGCCTTTCATTCAAAAAAAAAAGTATTCCAAGATTTTTATTAATTCTTTAGAAAATCATTAATTTGCAAATATCTCATGCAAAAAAAATCATATTTGTTTTATTTTTTCAGCATTTTAAAGCCCTTTAAAAGCTGCCCAATATGAACTTGCCCGAAGTTTGAGGGATAACTAGAACAGCTTCTAAATCTTCATTTTGAGTCGATACCATATTCTAAAACGAGGCTTACATTCATTTTTAAAGTATCGTCTGCGGTTTCTGGTCACGGAATTGATATTAAAGTTAAAATTCTGATTCGTAGCAGACAATATTTTCGTGAAGAAAACTAATAAAAAAACAAGCATGAGGAACTAAAATAAAAAGTTATCTTTCTCAATAAAATATCGTCTGTTCCGTAATCTGGTAATCATAGTTATTTATGGAAAAATGAGTGAAAACTTTTTCTACATATTCAAAAAGATCAATGGGTTCAGTTTTCATGTTTTTTTTTAACTATCGTCGGCACTTTCAGTTTTAATAACTTTTGTGGAACACAATAGTTTGGCAAAATTCAGTTAAGTTGATGCACGTTAGATTTATAATTACGTTTAGTCTAAATACTTAAATATTTGTCTGAAAATTTCGGAACATAATTCATTAACACATTCCAATTCATCAAACTGACAAACATCATTCTAACGGTCGTGTCAACGTGGAGAGATCACACCTGATGCTAGTTAATATATAAATATGACTGAAGTTTTGGGATTTAAAAAACAAAATCCTAAGAGTTCTAAATTTCAATTCTGAGTCAGCAAATTGCTTTTTTCTGCATATAGGCGGGATATTTAAATTTATTTTTTTTTTTTAATTTTTTTTTTATTTTGCTTGCATGCTGAATCTGCGTCACTTGATACAACTTTTATTGTTGAAAAAGACCGTGCAATGCCGAGAAATACAGCTAGTAATTTAATAAATTGTGCATCGATGAAACTGTTTTTAAAAACATAAGTCAGCTTATTTGAAACCCATATTCCATATGTAGCTCGAAGAGTATGGAAGAGATGAACCGTTTAAGTTTGTCATAACTGCAGTAGTAAGCCTTCTTTAAGGGATATTTTTCTGGTCCCAGCCCATTTGAATAGGGATTTCTATATATTTGCCTCTGATTAAAGGACATTCGGTTTGAGGGACAGTAACAGAGGAAAATTATTGAAAAAATATTGTATAATATGAATCTATAAATAAATGAGAAATATTAAATTTACTAAAACACAAATTCCTTTTTTGTCTAAAAATTAGTTTTTGTTTAATTTGAATATCAATATTTTAATTTGTAATATCGATACTTAGTCATCGATGCCAATTGTCTAATTTTTACTAAGTGCGAAGAAGTTCTAAATTATTTGAGGTTAAATCAACCAGAGGTTGATTTAACCTCAAATTTGTTGTCCGAATTTCTTAACCTATTTTCTTATATTATCTCATCCGTTTGCTTTTCTCAAACTTATCCTTAAACTAATATTTTTGGCCCTCTTTCTTAAATCCTATATTTCCTTTATCAGCTAGCACTCCATATGATATGTCTTTAGAAACTGATACGTATGGATTGCATATCAAGGACGTTTGACGTATGCTTATCGAAATAAATCAATATTAAATCCTGTTCTTATGACAATCTGCCATTTAATTTTCATTCCACCTTTGGAACTAACGATAAATTGATATCAAAACTAAATGTCGCCGATTTTTCCTGAATAGCATTATCTGTTTTTTTATCCAGTCTATCACCCAAATCCATTTTTTATATTAATAGTTAATATATTAATGCAGCTAATTAGTGCTATTTCATTGATATAGCAAATAAAATTCGCATTCATTTTTACTCTAATTTTTGCAAGCGTATTTCCGATTAATGACTAACCCTGTCTGTATGCTCCTCATTTTGAAAAAACTTCGAAACTTGGTACTGGTTCAAGATTCAACCTTCTTTTGAAAAACTTATTTCATAAATATAATTCTTCAAAAATATATTTTATTTGCAAACACTGTCTGGTACACATGTCTAGAGTCCAACAAATGCCGGGCACTATGTCGCCCGGCGGCTAAAAAAATAACTTGGCGATTAGTTCTTTCAGAAGGAGAGAGAAAAAATCTATTTTAAGTTAGGATCGAGAAGAAGGGAGCAAACGCCGATTTTAGTATCCTAATAGGCACTGAGCCGTTACATAACAACGAAAATCATATTTAATCGGGCATGTTTTCACTTTCGCTTTGTCTTCAAAATTTTAAGTAAGGTGATATTTCGTAAACAAAGTAAAATGTAAACGTGTAAAAATTTAGATTTTTAACGCGACCAACATTTTCTAATTTTCATCTGAACAACATGTTAGGTATTAAAATAATATGCAAACAATGTTAAAAGTTCTCTCGTTATTCGTTATAAACGTTCGTTCTCTCTCTCTCTCTCTTTCATTTATTTTCCATTAGGTGGGGAGGGGAGTGGGGTGAATTTTTGTTGTAACTCAGTTCTAATTTGTTTCTCCTAAATTTCTACTCGCAAGTATTGGGGGGGGGGGGGGGAGTGCTCGAATTCAACATGTTCCTATTAAAAAAAATTGCATTAGTAGTTGAAATTTGCTGAAACATCACACATTACAGTTTGATTGAATGATATAGTTTTATGTTGATTTATATTTTTATTTTTCATAAAAGATTTCTTTGCTTTTCACAAAATCGTTTTAATCGTTAAAAAAGTTGTATTTGATAAAAAATTTTGCCTAAGCAAACTGAACGAGAAAACTTTGGCCGATGATAAGAAATCGATGTTAATGTTCGGAAAATTAAGATCGTTTTCTTCTAGGAAACTGCTTTTTAAATACGAGAAACAAACTTCTCCGCCACAAAAAATATGAGGGAGTTTTAAATAAAGTTACTTCAATTTAATAACCTAAGATTAAACACTGTAAAGCGTTAAAGAGTTTGTTGCAATGAAAATCAATTTCGCCATGTTCACTTCCAAACCCATTCGACGCATTTCAAAAAAACACATTCCCCATCGAAGTTTCGGGCACACTATCATTCATAATAGCGTGCCATTAACATTTAGTTTCCATTTGGTTAACTTATTCAAAGCTCCGAATGCGGAATTAAAGTTAAACATAATGGTGACTGCTGCAGCTTCATAAATCACTTATTAGTAAAGCTTTGCTCAGTATTTATCCTCACACTGACAAAACCTGGCATGTATGAATCTATCGGGCTGTAAATTCCATTAGATATTAGCATCTGTCCTTCGATAATACCCTGCTTACTGGATTAGTCTACATTCTATGACAGCGAATCTTGACAGCAAATTCCACTAATAGCATATGGAGTTGAAATTAGATGCATCAGAAGAGAGAAATCGATTTAGCTTTTAAGGAAACTGTGCTTGAACTAAGTGCTGACTCTAGTATTAACAGCATCAGCCCATTATCGCTCAACTTTTCGACACTTAATAAAATTCGTTTTCTTGCTGGGTCATTCCCTCTAAAATCATCAAATTTTCAGAAATTTTCATGCCGCACCGTTTTTGATTTTGATGGAATTTTTTGGCAATAAGCATCAATATTCTCTATTCCCTAACTGTTATATTTTTTCTTGGAAAAATTTTGTTCCCGAGTTTTAGCCTTTTTTTTTCCTCAGTAATAACGATTTTCCGAGAAAAGAAAAATATAACAGATTGGGAGTACAGAATATTGATACATATTACCTTGCAAATTTCATCAAAGTCAAAAATGGTGCAGAACGGTCCATCTGTTGATTTAATATGGAATAACCCTGCTTTTTAAAATGTGAAGTCTTCAGAGTGTGTATAAAGTCTTGCGCTATCAAAAACAATTCATGTAAAAATCTCAGATAGTGTTTTTACTTAATTTCGTTGATCTGTGCAAGACTTTATAAACACCAGTATATGTTGGAAATCACATTTATTGTCTTATTTATGCAGATTATCACAAATTGTAAAAGGGAAAATATGTATCAGAGATTAAAATGTTTTTCTTTGAGGACTTTTGAAAAGCGAAACTGAGGGGGGGGGACTCCTCCGCGTACCGTATTTGCTTACTCGGTTTTTGAGCATTTAATTTAAAAATACTGAAAATCTTCGCTAGGAAGCACTGAAATTCGGAAAAAATATGATCGGCAATGTAGACGTGTTTAAAAAGGTCTGTTCAAACAACACATAGGGAAGGGTGGCCCAAAGCGGGTAGGTTTTCAAAGAACGCTCGAAAATTGTAGTTTTTGGATTTTAATCGCAACAATTTCGATTTCATTTCCTAGCAGGGTTCTTGAACTTCAAAATAAAAAGTGATTTTTGTATTATTTCAAACCCGATATTTATTAATTATCAAACTTACCAAATATGTGAGAATCCCGCTTTGCCCTACCGTTGAACCCAAAGCGGGTAAGCTTAACTAATTGTGGTTTGGTACATTTTCCAATCAAATATGAAGTTATAAATGATTAAAATAGATGACCAGCTACCTTTCATTATGTAAAAAAAAAATGTAAAACAATTGTACTTATCCAATTTAAAGTCAGTACATTTGTTTATAAAACAAAAAGAAATAACTGAGTTAGTTAATAGACTAATTAATTCCCATCCTAAAAAATACCTTTTTAAAGTTATACCTATCCTATTGAAAAAGAAAATTTAAGTCAGCACACGAGTGAAGAAATTTTAAATAAATATATGATTACATCCTATACTCGCTCCGACCGACCCGCGTTGCCCAAAGGCATGTTTTTTTTTTATTTCAATAATTATAACCTTAAATTAATAATTTAAAAAAAAAACAAAAACAAAAAAAAAAAGCAGAATGACCATCGTAGTTTACAGGGTGGATAGTGTCAGAATAAGTTAATAATTTTGACAGTAAAAAAAAATAAGCTGGTCTTCGACTAATCACAAGTTACAAAACTTTACAACAAATTAGTTTAAAATTTTTTTTGTAATGCATCATTTTTTTTAAACCTTGTTGCGCCATGCCGCTTCACTGCTGCTTCGCTGGGACTGATAATAACTTCAGGGTGTTCGGGTAAACACAATATACGTATTCATCGCCGCTAACACACAATGAGGGGCATACAAAGGCCTACCTGCTTTGGGCCCTAGTAAGCAACTAGGGGGTTAGAAACGCGATTGTAACTTCCTTGAGCTGATTAATTTATTGACTTCGAGATTTATAGCTAGATGTTTTATGCCACAAGAACTTGGGTTTTTCTGGGATTTCTGTCTTTAAATTATTTTAATTAGAAAGTTTGCTAACTCGTGACGTTCTCGAAACGATTGAGGCTCGCTTTGTAAAGGTTGCACTGCTCATTGATGAGGAAACAGCTTAAGTGATTGTATCTTTTCATGCTTATTATAGTTGTGTTCATTTTTAATTTATTATGTCTGCAATAGTTTTCTAATAGTGTTATGGTTTACATACACAGTTTTCTCTTTCTGCCTTCTTTATATATATATATATATATATATATATATATATATATATATATATATATATATATGTAATATGAAAAATCCTTTGCTAGGCCTTTTCCATATTAAGTTCTGTTCACTTATATGCCAGCGCGTATGAGTCACTGACATTATTTATTACACACTTAAATGCTTCTCACACCATATATGGCTATGTTCAAGGCTCAGATGAGACTCCCCTTAAAGTACCTACCAGACACTTTTTCCCCTCCAGACTTAAGCCAGCCTCTGTCTGCGGTGCAAAGCCCAATAATATTTCGTTATTGCAATTTGCTCCTCCTATACAGATCACGTGAGATCACATGATCGAGGGATAATTATCTGTAATCTTTTAATGATATTCCCTATATAAAAATCGTGGCACAACTAAACAGGGGGTTAGTTAAGAGAAGTTCCTGCTGTCATATTCCATGTAAAAATAAAGATGTGATTAGTGAATGTAGCTCTGTCCTCTTCCTACGTGGTAGATTATCACGCCACACCACTGCAACTTGCGAAAACAAGATTCGTAATAAGAACCGAGCGGCGGTTCTTACAAGCCGGTAGGATGATAAATGAGGGCAGAGCTGTAGCATTTTAAAATTTTTACAGCATTGAGTGATTTGCGTAAGAAAATACCATGCTTCATCCGCAAGAGGATTTTTTGCTTCAAGACATCGAAACAGTGTCTTTCGGAGTTAACCGCTAACAACAGTGAAACCACTTCAGAATATCCTAAGAAAGAAAAAGAAAGTTTTAAGTGCGAGATGGAGACCAGAGATCATTTCAGTGGAACTCCAGCGAAGATTTTTCCGAGTGTTGGTGCTCAGCGCATCTGTTGAATGTGAGAGTGTGACCCATCCAGTGTGCGAAAACATCATTAGGATCCACTTGCTGGTGATAAATTGTGCCACCATATGGTTTACTGTGATGATCAGATGAAAGGGGCCTCGCTCGTTGAAAGTTCGATTTGCAAGGATCTCTTGTGTGTGCTTTTCCCTTTCGTTCAATTGAAATCTTGAGATCAGGCTGGTGATTGAGTTACATTTGTTTTTAGATTTCGGAATATGATACTTTTACTTTCTTGAAATACGTATTTTCGTCCATATTGTGATTTTTAGGGAAAGGTTTTCATGATCTCTTTGCATTAATTATGGTTAATATGTATAATATTTATCGGCCAAGCTCTTTAAAAGGCTCATGCCGTTATGGTAGTATTTTGTTTGGTTGCCAAAAATGTTTCATGTAATGTAAATGTGTTTTCTGTTCTGATTTTAAGTAAGATAGTCTCTTTTGTGGTACTATTTTTATATGTCTGTAATTTGTAGCATTTGTTAAAATTTTACTAAATAATTTGAATATGAATGTGGAAAGTAGAAGAAATGCTTTAAAGTTTGGTGAAATTAGAGATAATGATATTGCGTAGTGGCAAAACTAGTCAAAACCTTGAAATAGAAAATGACCCAGAAATAGTCCCTTCTAATAAAAATAATTCAAAAATGGAAAACAAAGAGTCAAATCTAAAAGATGCGGAAACTCAAGCTGAGGTACCGCCTAAATTAAACGTAAATAACACAGATGCGGAATGCCAAACTGTGACTGAGAGAATACAAGAACTAAATTTAGCCGGGATTTCTGCTTCTGAAAATGAAGCAAAACAAACAAATACGGGTAGTAATCCAGAAATCTTATTGTTTGAGCCAGAGTTGGGAATAAATTTTTCAGCTTGGTTAGCTCATTTTAACCAACAAACGAACCTAAATAAATTAAACGAAAGCTGGAAATTAAAAAATTTTCAGAAATTTATTCGCGGATCCGCCTTAAAAATCTATATTAATCAATGTTTGTGTTGCACTTCTTTTCGCGAGATAATAGACATTTTTGAGGAACATTATTTCACCCCGATGAGTAGTTTCACAGATTTCCAGAACTTGAGATTCTCGGGAAACGCCAAAGAATTATTCTCTTATTTCACTGAAAAAGTAGAACTGGGGAGGAAAATAAATCTCAGTAACAAACATATTCTAGAAGGGCTCTCAGATGGGTTACCGCAACAAATTAAACCTTTTCTGCTAATTAAAGACCCGCAAACTCCTACAGAATGGCTTCAAGTGGTCACTAAGATAATTAACGAGGTACCACATGAAATGCTAAAAAATGAATTTGAGACCAAGACACAACAACCAAGTGCTTATAGGGGACCTACCCAATTTTATCAAAACTGGGTACCGCGAAACCAAATGCAAAACAATTTTCGGCAAAACCCTTATTACGCTTACCAAAGTAGAAATAATTTTCCACGAAATAATTTTAGTCAACCACAAGACAAACGTCGTGTTTTAAACCAAAACGAGGAAAAGAACGCCCGTAAAAAACAAACAATACATTATACACTAGAGCTACCTCCTAATCCTTGTAAATTCTGCGCACGACGAGGAATTATTAACGCATATCATTGGGGACAAACCTGCATAAATAAACCAAATACCTCAACGGTTGAACCATTACTAGAGTCCCCGAATAAGGATAAACAATTTAGGGAAGGAGAGGAAAATTCAAATGAAGCATGACAATTACTAGTGCCCGGGTATATAGAAGGCGAAATAATCTACAAAAGTGAAAAGAAATTATATAATGAAAATAAATTATATAATGAAGTGTACACTAAAAATAAAAGAAACTCGAGTTTATTACAAAAGATTTGTTTAAATTTAGATACAGGATCAACCTTAAACATTATTCCTAGTGTGATTGCAAAAACATTAAATGTCTCGATTGAAGAAAAAACAATCGTGAATGTTAAGCAAACCCAAGGAATTCTGACACTTAACCGAACATGCACGCTCCACCTTAAAGTTGGTAATATCGTTAGACCGGTGGAATTTTTTATTCTAGACACCGATTTACCATATGCCATATTAGGTTTAAAGAGTTGCATTCGATTTCATTTAGTCATTGACTGTATGAGACGGGTCGTTATGCAGGATCGGAAAAAACTGATCACTTTTTCTGAGTCCGCGCTAAATGATGTGTCTTTGCACATTTTGCCTGAAATCAAGGTTAAGGACAGTGAAAATAATGATCCTGGAAATGAAAATACTAAATTGAAGAAAAGTAAGCGTAGAAAAAGAGTTAACAAAACTAAAAAGAAAAAATGTTTTGAGGAAAATCGAATTGAAAATAGCATAAAAAAGGCAATTAATAGCACCAGTAATCAAGAAGGAGAAAAAAAGAAAATTTGGAGAAGCGAAATAAATGACCCTCTTCATTTTTCTAAGGGTTCCGTGTTGGATTGCGGGGGTGGAGGCCTACGCTCACGTCAGTCAATCAACGGGGAATCGGAAAACGGAGAAAATGCGGATCTGAAGGAAATGCTCCAAAATTATGACGATATATTTTCGATAAATAAGTATGATGTTGGAACAATTAGAATTGAACCACAACGGGTAAGGTTAACATCAGACTTACCGGTGACATTAAGGGCATATAAAACGTCCCCTAAACAACAGGAAGAAATTGACAATCAAATTCGAGAATTGCTAAAAGCAAAAATAATAAAAGAGAGCTCAAGTCCTTATAGTGCACCTGTTACCCTAGTTTTTAAAAAAGACGAAAATAAAAAAAGTCGGTTATGCATAGACTACAGGAAATTGAACCAAATTACAAAATCAGATGCAGAACCATTGCCCTTAATAGAAACACTCATAGATAAATTAGGAAAAAGCCGATATTTCTCAAAATTAGACATGGCTTCGGGATATTGGCATATACCCGTACATCCCCAAGATACAGAAAAGCTTGCATTTGTCACTAACAGTGGCCTATATGAGTGGAATAAATTGCCGTTTGGTTGGAAAAATTCCGGAAGTATTTTCCAGAGAACTCTGCGCCGAATTCTGACAAAACAAAAAATTAAATTTGCAACTAACTATTTTGATGACATAATTATTTTTTCCGAGACTCTTACAGAACATTTAAATCACCTTAAACAAATCTTTGAAATGTGCAGGACAGAAAACATTAAGCTAAAAGCTTCTAAATGCTCTTTTTTACAGACAAAAATCGAATTTTTAGGTTATGAAATTTGTAACGGAATTGTTACCCCAGATAATAGTAATATTGAAGCTATTAAAAAATTGCAACCACCAACCAATATCAAATCTCTTCAAAGATTTTTGGGGTCAATAAATGTGTATCACAAATTTATAAACAAGTATGCGACTATTAGAAATCCATTAAATCGTTTGCTGAAAAAAGACACAACTTGGCAATGGACAGATGAGTGCCAGGAAGCGTTTGAAGTTTTGAAAAATTCATTAATTTGTAAACCTATTTTAAAAATATTTGATCCTAGCAAAGAATGTCATATTTGTGTTGACGCGAGTCAAACTGGTGTGGGAGCAGTACTGAAACAGCCTGATGATTCTGGTACCTTACATCCTATAGCTTTCCATTCCCGCTCTTTAAAGGATTATGAAAAAAATTATGGAATTACGGAGCTGGAATGTCTGGCTGTAGTCGATTCTTTAAACAAATTCCATCACTATCTTTTTGGTCGAAAAATTACCATACACACTGATCACGCCTCGTTAGTTTGGCTCAAAAATGTAAAAAATTTAAAAGGACGTTTGTTCCGATGGTCCTTGTTATTAAGCATGTATGACTATGATATTAGGTACACGAAAGGTACCATGAATTTTGAGGCTGATATGCTCTCTAGAGATATACCTAAAAGTAATCTAAAAGAGGAAGATGCAGTAACAGTTACTGGAACCCAAGCTTCACATCTACTGCAATTGGAGGAAATTAAAGAGGCTCAAAAAAATGACAATTTAACGGGTAATTTCATTGAAATTAATAATATTTTATGCCTGCGTAGAAAGGGTTTTACAAGAATTGTTGTTCCATTCTCCTTAAGATATAAACTACTCAAAATTGTCCATGAAAAATTTGGACATCCTGGAATTCAAAAAACAATTAATTTACTTACGCCTGTTTACTATTGGCAAAATATAACAATAGACATAACTAATTTTAACAAGCATTGTCATACGTGTCAGGTAAATAAAAAACCTCGTCAAAAAAGATTTGGCCTGCTACACTCCATGCCTCCGGTTGAAAAAGCATTTGATCTTGTTGCAGTAGATAGTGTAGCTGGTTTCAATTACTACAATTCCACTAAAAAGTATATGACATTAATCATTGACCATCATTCAAGATATATGTGGTCTTTTGCGTCAAAGTCAATTACTTCTGAAACATACATTAACTTTCTTAAGCAAGTCTTCAGCGTACAAGTGCCTAAAAGTATTTTGAGTGATAAGAATCCGGCATTTACGTCTTCCCATTTTAAGAAGTTTCTAAAGCACAATAAAATTAAACAATTGTTGACTACAGCACACAGGCCAGAATGTAATGGCAAAGTGGAAAGACTAAACCAAACAATTGTCACTCGATTAAAGTGTAAAGTAAATGAAACTTCTAAAAAAGTTCCTTGGCCTAAATTGCTGGAGCAGGTGACTCAAGAATACAACTTGACTCCACACTCAGTAACAAAGTTTCCTCCTTCATATTTAATGTATGGTATTGTACCTTTTGAAAATCCAATAAAAGAAGACATATATCCTCCGGTCGAACAAGCAAGGAAATTGGCAGTTGAAAGAACTAAAGAATACCACGAAAGAAATAAGATATACTACGATGCAAGATTTGTGGACAAAACTTTTAACACAAATGACACTGTCATATATGAAGAATTCAAATACCCTAATTCTCGAAAACTGTCTCAACCATTCAGTGGACCATATAAAATTCTTCAAAAAATTTCAGATGTTAATTATGAAATTAACAAACCGAATGCGCATACCAAAGAAAAAACACAAACAGTTCATATATCTAAACTGAGGAAATATAATGTACCGAGCAACTTCAAGCTATCTCACGAGTGAAATAAGATTGTTGTTCATCGTTCAGCTAAAAGAAGAAAGAATGTTGAGTACATATGTTGAATTATGTAGAGAACTTACAAAAAGTATTGAGTGTTACATAATTTTACCTCAAACTACAATGTCATTTTAAGTGTACTGTGTTTTTATTAGTAGCTGTAGTGTTATTGTATAGGTAATGTGTATAATGTTATAACATTTCAGAAGAGTGAAGAAAAAAAAAGGAAGAGGATGCAGATAATTTCCCGTCTTCATTTTCCCCCCTTATTCAATCCTGTCGTATTCTTTGGGGGAGGGGGGATGTAATATGAAAAATCCTTTGCTAGGCCTTTTCCATATTAAGTTCTGTTCACTTATATGCCAGCGCGTATGAGTCACTGACATTATTTATTACACACTTAAATGCTTCTCACACCATATATGGCTATGTTCAAGGCTCAGATGAGACTCCCCTTAAAGTACCTACCAGACACTTTTTCCCCTCCAGACTTAAGCCAGCCTCTGTCTGCGGTGCAAAGCCCAATAATATTTCGTTATTGCAATTTGCTCCTCCTATACAGATCACGTGAGATCACATGATCGAGGGATAATTATCTGTAATCTTTTAATGATATTCCCTATATAAAAATCGTGGCACAACTAAACAGGGGGTTAGTTAAGAGAAGTTCCTGCTGTCATATTCCATGTAAAAATAAAGATGTGATTAGTGAATGTAGCTCTGTCCTCTTCCTACGTGGTAGATTATCACGCCACACCACTGCAACTTGCGAAAACAAGATTCGTAATAAGAACCGAGCGGCGGTTCTTACATATATATATATATATATATATATATATATATATATATATATATATATATATATATATATATATATATAGAGAGAGAGAGAGAGAGAGAGAGAAGAGAGAGAGAAGGAGGATATTATGAAATACATCACGTGTGCTAATAGATAAATATGCTCGAAACTTGCAGGAGCTCCTCAAAGTCTATCTCTGTTTACTTATTTGTTTTGCATTTCCTTAAGTTTTTCCATTAACTTACCACCTCCGTAACGCAAAATTATTTTTCCGCGAAATATTTACAGCAGATTTGTCAACATTCAAATGAGTTTAAATAGTTTATGACTACAGTAGTTTAATATTTAGTTTTTGGAAAACCTCGTAAGGTTGAAATTTCATTAGGAAATCCGGTTTCCTGTCTTTGAGATGAATGAACAGCGTTCGAAATGCACTAACAGTGGACATACAGAGGGTTGTCAAATTATTATACTCAAAAAACCTTTCTGTATTTTCATTGTTTTTTATTGTTGTTACATAGTTTTACTATTTGAACCAGTGGTTGGAAAAACTACATTTTTTTTGTAGCGAACTACAACTACTTTAGTACAAATGTAGTTAACTACAACTACTTTTTTCAAAATGTAGCAACTACAAACTACTTTTGAAATGTAGTCTATACTTCGCTACTTTTTAAAAATTAATTTAAAAAAAGCATACGCATACACAGCGTTCGAGGATTGGATGAAAAAATTGAAAAAATGGTTTAGATTAATATATTGGCTCATTTGAACATGGAACATTAGCAAAAATTACTTATTCTTTCTTTCCTTTACTGAACCGGTTTGTCAATCTAAATATTTTCTTTACAATTTTTACAAATATTCCCTGCAAGAAAGGATTTAAAAATGGAAGAAATTCCACCTTCAAATATTAATCCTTTCCTAACGATAAATATTTAATTCAAGAAGTGCAACTCGGTTACATGAAAATGTAGATAGATCCAGTTACAATTTAATTTAAATTTTACACAGACATACAGTTTAAAAAAAAAATGATTTAGATGAAGAAAAGCATATCTTTTAAGCAAAAGAGAAAAACTTTAATTTTCATTATAGTAGTTAATTTATAGGAACTTATATTTTGTAGGAATTAATTAATTGATTTTGAGCTTCAAGCTAGGGGTACGAACCTGGACACCATCTCTTTACTTACGCCCCAGCTAAAATGAAATAAAAGCATTTTTGAATTTTACCGAAAAACCTGAAAAATCTTACAACATTTACTAATGGACTTTTATTATATTAATATATCAACACTCGATCAGTGAAAAAGAAAAAAAAAAAAGAAATAGGAAAAATATCCCGGACATTCATACTATTTATAATCAAATATTAATAATTATCCGAAAAATGACACGTAACTAAAACTGCTTACTTCACTTCAATGTGCAATTTTTAACAACACTGCGCTACAACGCAATTCGACTAACGCGAAATGACTGTATAGCGAGTTTTTCTTGACTATCGAATTTTGCAGCTAACGCGAATTCCTCACTCGCAACACGAAAATTTTCGGAGCGGAAGACAGGGGTCCGGTTTGTCCGGTGCTAGAGCCGCCAGCAAATTGCAGATTCTCTAATCAGGGGCGGATTTTGAATTTAGGGGGATCATCACAATGAATTCTTAGTGACCCATGGCCCCCCACAGGGGAAAAATTAGAGTGCGACAGCGGAACGGGTCAGCCGTAACTGGGGCCAGGTCTGTGAAAAGTGAGATTAAACTAATTTTTAAATGCAAATTCACAAAACTTCAAAGGGGGAGGGGGCTTCAACATGATCTGGCAAAACTGTGAGTGCCTTTAAGAAGGGGAGTTGGATCTAAAATTTTTAAAATAAGAGTTTGAGAAACAAGCCCTTTCGGATCAATATGCAGCCAGTTCAGATTGACTTCCAGAAATTAAAATTTTCTTTCAATGTTTAACTTTTTGCAGGGTGAATGTGTGCGTAAGTGTACATTGTAAAAACTCAGACCGATAATTATCCTCTAGCTAGTTTTTTTTTATACATATAGTATATTCTTTACACCATTTTCTAATGGATTGTTTTCTTAAGCACCCTCTTACATCCTACATACCTTCAAGTACCACAATGATACACTGAAACATTAGTATAAAATATATATATTTATTTTCGGGCTATTAGTATCTCTAAGCGTCGAGAAAAAAGTTAGTAATATTGATCGACATGAAACATTTTTTTTCGATAAAGAGTTTTCCCCAGATGGATAGAAGACATTTAGTTTTCATGTGTAGTAAAGTACAGTTAGTAATATATTTTCTGACATATCCTTTAGTGAACGCCTCACTGATTTAGAATTGATGGAACAGAAAAAAAAATACTTGTGTAGTTCGACGATAACGACATATAAATAAAGAGTCAATAAATCTTTCAACTGTAGTTTTACGTATTTGGAAAGAAATTTTGATAGCAGAAAACCACGCATGATTACGTGGAGGGGAAAAAAAAAGAAATATTTCACATAAATGGTAATTTTTCTCGATGAACTGTCATCGGAAGTAGCTTTCTTTATTTAAAATGCTTTTAAAAAAAGTTTAAAACATACTATTTTCCCATACTATTTTAATTAAAATACCGCCTTGTGAAATGCAACTGCTTTAACTCTAGTTTTTGAAATTACGGCTTAACCTAGGGAAATTTTAGCTGTGTGTATATATGATATACGAAAACATTTGATGCGTCAGCAGAGCCAAAATTTACCGCCTGGAGGATTGGCCATAATGGTCCTTACACGCATATAAAATAGCATAATAGGATTGGTAATTTGGTTAAAAACTCAAGTTTCTAGAGGTATTGTTCCCCAAACCCACCACACTCTCGCTCCGCGCAAAAGGCTTGAAGTTAAAAAGCGCTGATATACGGTTAACAGTGACATCCCAATGAGATGTCAGGAGAGATCAGTGATCTCCTAAAAATTGTCTGATTCGGTAAATTTTGTGTGACGATTTGAAAAATGGGGAGACAGTATTGCGCGAGTTTATGAACTCATACTGTCTCTTAAAATTAAATGTAGACAGGGCATAACTTCTTGCAAAAGTGTAGGAGCCCTATAGTCTATCAAACTTGTTTTAATGCGTAAATAGTAGGAAATCCGTCTAATACGTAAAAAATCAGGTAAAATTCGGTTTAGGAGCCTAGCTCCCGGAGCTCTCATGCAAATTAAGCTCTGTCTGTGTGTGGATATTTGTATTTTATCATTCGGTAAAATTCAGTGGAATTCGGTAAATCCAGACCCCCCCCCCCCTTCAAAACTTAAGCCTGGGGGCCTCTCCTGACGGTCATATGAAAACTACAAATAAAGATTGCAGAATATCGTGTAAAATGTATGCTATTTAGCTTTATTAAAAATTTAAATAAGAGTAGATTCTCGATACATTATATGAAATATTTTTCCAGATATATCTTGTTTTCTGGCGAAAGACTAATTTTCCAACAAAACGCAATAAAATGTTATCTTGATAGTAAAATGTTCAAAATGTTTATAAATAGCTGTTGTACACTTTTTCCTCAGATATTAGTAAATTCAAACAGATATGATAGTTGTTTTACTGGCATGCATTTTGAAATATGCTTAAAAGCACCATATATTTACTGATGTTTCATTTATATTGCATTCCCAATTAAATACACATGTAATTAATGACTTTTTTAACTTATACAGTGTAGATTGTAGATGGGCGAAAAATAAACAATTATAAAACAAACCTAAAAAATGTACAAAACAATTATGAAATATAATAAAATTAACATCAGAAATGTGTTTTGCAAATTTGAACGAAACTCGAGTAAGGTGTTTTCTTCTTCAATGTAATGTACAAGGGATGTTTTTAAAGTAAGTACTGTTTTGAAATAAAAAGAAGGAACAAGTACAGGGGGAGGGGATAGAGTAAAGAAATTTGTTGCACAAAAATCTACCACCCTTACGCTATTTTTCGACATTGCTCTCGTGATTTTCCAAGTATGTTTCATAGCCTGGCTCAGAGAACACGTTACCCCTTGGTTGATTACACAGAATAGGTATACAAAAACATGTACCACGCTATGAGAAATGCTTGGAAAATCACAGGAGCACTGTCGAAATATAGCGTAAGACTGGCAGATTTTTGAGCACTAAATTTTTTTGTTCTATCCCCCCCCCCTTCATGTACTTGTTCCTTTTTTTTATTTAAAAACGGTACTTACTTTAAAAACATCCCTCGTATGTAAAATATAAAAATCAAATGTTATCAGTAAAAAATTGTTTGGTACTATCTAATGCGTAATAGAAATGAATCACATCATACTGCTTCTCATTGTCTCTTTAACTAGGACAAATATAAGTTGTTTATAATTAGAAAGACACCAATTGCTTTAAAAAAATATAAACAAAACCTCAAAGTTTTAAACACTGAGTCAAATTTTGAACAAATTGATAAGCTGGAGGTCATCAAAATCTATCTGGAAAGCAGACGACGGAGTTCTAGCCGTAATGTAAAACACTGCCATAGCAACTGCTGCCTTACCGCAAAGCAACATGATTCAAACATCAACTGACTTGTAAGAAATTTCATGGTTTCCTTTTCTTTGAGCAGTAAATACGAGTAAAAGAAGAGGAAGCAGGAAAAAAATCCCCCTATCCCTATTTCTTTTAATATGCAACCTTTAATGACTGCAAGCAACTTTCCTCACATTTTAGGAGGTTTCTTTCTTATTTTGCATTAATTGGGATTAAGCAACATCAACTTTGAGAGAAGAAAAAGAAGCCACTTGAGAGAGAAAAAGAAGCCACTTTGAGAGAATTATAGTAGTACGTGAAATCTTTCTACAAGCTATTGCGAGACATGGGTAGTCAGAATATCCCATACATTTATGAGCATAATGCATGCCACGCATAGATAAAAATAAGCCATATGCGGTACAAAGAATACATTTTTAAAACACTTATAAACCGATACACGCCACGTACTTATAAGCATAATTGAGGTAGAAAAGAGCAAAAGGATGTTAAGTAGACTTTTTTAAGCTTTGAATGAAAAACCTGTGAAGATCAAACCCTAGATGGCTTTTATTGATTTTCTCTCAAGTTATGCTGTACCTATCAGGCTACTTGTACCTATTCTTACCCGAAAAGAAAACAGATAGGAATTTCTTCTAACATTTGTACTAGTCATCTCTTGCCCCCTCCCCCTTTTTTGGTACGTAGCATAATCTTATCGTTCATTGTTCTGTATTTAACATATTGTGTTTCATTGAAAATACAAAAAAAAAGTGCAAAAATTACTTTACAAAAAGAAAACTGCATAACCGCGAAAAATGTCATTGGGGGGAAATTTGAGGACACTACATGGATCCCTAGCCCTCTCAATTTATAGCCAATCTTACTATGTTGATATAGTACATAACTGTAACGACTATTAGGAGCTGCTACCTCGACTCCAGGGGCGGATTTACCCTACCGCAAATGTCATGTTCTATGGCCGACTACTGGAGCATTTTCTCGTATTAACAATAGCTTGGTTTTTAAAATAAAAAAAATTTTATTCCAGAAACAAGTTAGTGAATCATTATCAAAAAGATACAGTCTAAAGGTTTACATTGTTTTTGTTGTTGTATTTATAGCTGAAATTTATAGGTTAACAAAACTCAACAACTAAGCTCTTAAATGGCCGACTACATGGAGCATTTACCCTATATGACTGGTAAAGCCACTTTATAACACTTTAAAAATCTGCATGAGCTTTAAGGGGTCGCAGGTTTCACATCCCTAGTATACGCTATACACACTCCTACGCAGCCCGGCAAGGAAAGTGTCACAAATCAAAATTTGGGGAAAACGTACCAGCTATTGATATGAGATCTAAATTTAATGCTCTTTCTTGCCACAAAACTCGTTAAGTTAGCTTAAATAATTGGTACGTGGTGGCGTTAAAACGATATAACCAATAGTGACGCATCACTAAAATGTCATGATTTAGAAGAAAATTTTTCCAACTGTTAAGTATGCATTATTAATTTAGAGAACAAAAATTAACCAGTAAACATCACAATATATTTATTTTTCACTTGCTGTAATATTGGAGACTTAATCACTTAAAAACTACTGTAGCGTAAAGCCTTAATTTTCTCCAATACTGATTTTTTTTTTTTTTTTTATTTAAGTCATGTTACCTTCTTCGCCGGGGTGTCATACATGGGCAGCACATGGCAAGCACTTGAAAGCTTAATTTTTCTCAAATATACCACAATCCACCCCGTAAAGAAAATCAACTTCAGTGAACTAGAATAAATAGCACAAAATACCTCTTAGTAATTTTTAATTAAACCTTCCTGAAACCACGCAGGAGAATCATGTGCTTGCTTTACTTCTGTAATAAAAGCCCATTCCAACCTCCCTTTACATCAAAAATAAATTTCTTGGGACCTAAGGCACTACAGGATAAATTAAAATAAATTAAAAGCTGTTAAGGTCTTCCACTACTATTTCAAATTAGTTGTCCTGCCCTTTGTCCATTTTACGCAATTTATTAGCCAATATTCTCGAATTTAAAGCCCGTCCCTCGCCAAAGAGTGAGAACGCCGAGAATGCTTGCTTTAAACCATAATTCATCAAAACTAGAGTTTCACGGTCCATTTATTTCTGTTACAGCAGCCGTAAAACCTTTTTGGACAGCGGCTCGTAAAAAGGGGTAATTTTAAGAAAATGATGTAGCTATAAATCGGCAGCAATGTGCTTTTATTAAGATAATCTTAGTACTAAGACAAATGTCTTACAAAAATAAAATATTTTTTATAGAGAACCATACAAAGCGGTATTTCTTCTCTATTTATTTCAAACGCCATACCTCCAATATTATCTAAAGTTTAATGACATAATGATTCAATTCATACCACTCATTTTATTATGATCTTCACTCCTTTTTTAAGTTAAAATTAGGCCGAAAAACTAAACTTATGATCTAAAACATTATAACTTATCATTTTTAGCAAATGCCTTAAGATTGAATTCATTAATTACTTTTAAAAAATGTTTTTTTTTCTCAGGAAGGGGTGTGGGGGGGGGGATAGGAAAACAGATGATTCACAAAGAAGAAGACATTCATTCAATAGCGCTTTTGGAGGACATGCATATAGAGTGCCATTGATGTCAATTCTTTAAAAAAAAAAAAAAAATGGATTAGAAACATTGCGGAAACAAGAATTGGTGAACGAAATAGGTGTACATATTTTATTCGAAAACTAGCAGTAATCGAGAGTCGGGAGAAATGGGACACATGCATTTCAAATCCGAAATGAAATGTGAAAAATATTGTCTAGCTTTTCCATTACGTGTAGTGGATTTGACTCGACTGTGATAAATCTACCGGTCAAGCTAGAATAATTTTTTTTTTTGCATTTTATTTCAGCATATAAATGCAGCTGTCCCTTACCTCCCAATTCTTCCCTAAATATACAGTACGTGGAAGTCATTGATTTCCGCCGTATGTGGTATCAAACCACGATAAAATTAAAATTATTGAAACGTCACCGGTGCAACGCATTTTACCATGGTTTGGCTCATATTCCTAAAATTTGTTATTCTGTAAGATCACCGTGACTTTCTCAATAATTCACCAAACTTCATAAATCTGACACCTAAAAAATTTTCCTGGCTCTTAATTACAATTCTTGCCGGCTGGTGGCGTGATGGTAAAGCGTTGGCCTTCTACGCCTTGGACCCGGGTTCTGACATGAGGTGGATAGTTGGGGGGATTTTCGAAATGCAGAAAATTACCAGCGCCCATGTAATATGATTATGTGGCATGTAAAAGTTTCATTGAGTATTCGTTTGGCTTTGAGCTCCCGAGGCAAAAAATAAATTTCTAGTGCAGTTTTTCATCAAAGAGAGCCTCCATCTGGTTTAAACTGGGTGTCAAAACTACTTGTGCCTTAATGGTGGCACATGAAAGACTAATGCCTTGTCGGGAGCGCACAAGGTCTGGGAAAGGCCAAATGGCCTCTTTCACAGCCCCACTGAACACGAAAAGAAAAATTTACATTTTTTTTTTATCAGTTCCTGTATAATAGATACATATATAGAATACTAATTTTGATTGAAAGAAATAAATAAAGCACATCTCATTAAGGAGTTACAGTACCTCAAAAAAGATAAAACGATCAAAAAAAATTTTATTGCTTATTTCAAAACTACAAATTATTCCAAACACAGGGAAAAAGTTTCATCGCTTTGGTTCAAATATTTAAAAAGTTATGAGTAATTTTAGATCATGCTCGTTATGTGTTCTTAGGCAAAAGAAAAACTTTAAATTGCTTTTTCTCGGTGATCTTTTTTTTTTTTTTTTTTTGTGTGTGTGTGTGTTTTCATGTTATTAGAATCCAAAGATTTTTTTTCTATTAAGAAGTACTCAAATGTTTGAGCATGTTACACCTTTAAAAACAAATTTTTTTTAAAAAAATACGATTTTTTGCATAATTAACCACAGAAAATGTTGTAATACATATGTAAACAAATGAGTGCACAGATTTTTAGAGATGATTATTGTGATTCATTAGCAAAAAACTTTTTTTAAATAAGTGCAAAAACAAAAAATCCTTAGGGATTTTAAAAGAAATTTTCCTGAATTTTTTGAATTTTTAGAAAATGTGGGCAATATTTTAAGGTTTTGAAAATAAATTATTGATTGCGAAATGAGTGTGCATGTTATGGTTTCTAAGAAAAAAAAATACATAAATTTAAAAAAGGAGATTCAAAAGGTACTGTGACCCCTTAAATCTGCAATAAATTTGACAAGCGTTTTACCGTGATCATGT
Source organism: Uloborus diversus (assembly GCF_026930045.1). NCBI lineage: Eukaryota > Metazoa > Arthropoda > Arachnida > Araneae > Uloboridae > Uloborus > Uloborus diversus. The sequence continues at coordinate 82,583,050 of NC_072733.1, forward strand.
GAAATAACGTAGAAATTGTTTAAGGCAAGAGTTCTGGCAAGTGGATCGTATGGCAGGCAATGCTCCGCATATCCATGAGCAATAAATATCAAAGCTCTGCAAATAAAAATAGTAATTTGTAATATTGCATAAAATACTTAGGATCCTAAATCATATAAATGTTCTTCAAAACAATACCAATCATATGCATTTCTTACTAAAAACATATTACATAAGCATTCAACTTTCAGGTTTTATATTTAACAGAACTGATACTAAAAAAAAACTATGAATTTTTAATTACAGTAAAATATCAAAAATATGAACTAATTGGGACCGAACACTTTCAAAGTGTTCGGATTTTTGAAATAACCAAGAAAATACCGTTTAAGAAAATAGTAAGTCACTTAATCAAATAAGGTGGTTATACAAAAATGCTTATACATAACATACAATACAGTACATAACACTACAATATGTAATTATATTTCTTAACAAAAATTTATTTCATTGTTCACTAAAGAAAGAAAATGAAAGATATTTACAGTACTGTATGTACTTTGCGAAGAACAATTACACAGTAACTAAACAAAGAAAATTGAATGAACTTCTGAAAAATATACTGACTTTACTCAAAAAAGTTGTCCGATTTTCGTAAGGGAAATACTTGAACTCATTTTAAAAAATCGCTGATGAGAGAGCTTTTAAATTCGTTTGAGTTTATTAAAACTTCTGGGGAATGCTTTTGGATTTTTGACGTTTCGAATTTTCGACGTTCAGACTTTTATCGTTCAACTATATTTGTTTACTTATTCATTGATTTAAAGAATAGTTTTAAGCAAAAATTGAGAGGAAATCCTTTTTTTTCCCTTCGAAATGAGAAGTGAAATTTTTTCTTTCCATATTTAAACGTAAAATTACAAGAAACACATTAATCACTGAAAACGTCAAACAATAATCTATCCTTATTAGAAAAGAGGAATGCTAACGCCGATTTTTTTTTTTCACTATTTTAGTTTCACTCTTCGAGCCTATGCTTTCTTTCGAGAACTAAGATTATTTAATAATGCATAGCTAGTGACTAAAGGATGATTTTCCGCTTTTTAAGTTTGCTGAGAGGAATATAAAGTACATACAAGATAGAATTTTAAAAAGTAATTAAAACATAAAACGTATTGAACCAAAAGGGTTTTTTCTTTTACTAAGGTGAGAAGGCGAATTAAAATTTGTAATGATTTACAGCTTTTCAAAAACACTTTTTTTAAGAGTGCATGCTTACTTTCACATCGCTTTAACTTACCAACTAATAAAAAATATTGTCCGTTTTTCACGAGAAGGTACTTCACCACGTCTCCTCGAACGAAGAGTTCCGTTTTATGCGGGGGTGATCGGTAAGCAATCCATGCGCTTCTAAAGGAGACAAACCCAGACATCCTTAACTTGGCCGTGCGTTTTAATGTGCAAAAAAGTGTTAGTGTCCTTTACATCACTTGCTTCACTTGTCTGTTGTCATTTTAGTTATTCTTACATTTTAAAAACTGCTGCTTTTACATCAAAATGCTATGATCCGAATATATCTTCTGCCGAAAACAGGAAAATAGAATCATCGGATATCACGTGACGAGGGAGGATTCAAGTGCCTTCTTGTAGAAAACGGACAATACTATGGTGTTTGTTCTTAAAAACGGATAAATTTATATATCATCTGGATCTGCATCTTTTGTCTGAAGCCTTACAGAACTTATCTGTTCAAGTGAGCACGATTTGAGAGCTCTGACTTGAAAAAGGTCAAGTACTTCTGGAATCATTTCCCGAAATCAGAGGTTTGCTATTATTGATTTATTATCCCAAAACACCAACGGATAATTTTATCTTAGACTAGCAGTACCCGCAAGTCGATGCCCGTGGTAAGAAGTTAAAGGAAGTCCGTTGAACAAAAAAAATCCACACACCCCGCCCCCTTCTGATGTGCAATGATCATTTTTCTTAAACTTAAAAGCGTACACACCTTTTCAAAGATCTATTAGAGTATCTTTGGAATTTAAAGCTATTCGCCAAAACACAGAAAAATATTAACAGTAGCTTTAAAACTGAAAATAATCTTTCAACTACATAGTTCATCGCTTAACGTGCCAAGCAACCTCGCTACCGTAACCCTTTCCTTTAGCGATGAAGCGTTTTTTCCCCCTGCAATTTAAAGTGTTTCGCCAAATAAACAATGCTATAATAAAAACGTTATAGAGAACAATCACAATTGAATAATACGACAAATCAATTTACTTAGAAAAGTAACTATCTTCAACTATAAGAACATAAACAAACGTTGAAGAAATGAGGAAAACAAAACCCAATAGAAAAATCCTACAGAATCAAATTATGTACTTGAAAATCGAAAAAAAAAAAGCATTCAAATATCTGTTCGCTGATCGCAACATCGTAGCATGGGCATGGTTCCTCGCAGCTATCGATATTGTCGGCCAGCGATTAACCTTGAAGTGTTAACTTACCCCGGCCATCTATTTGGAATTCATAGAATTAAACTTACCCTGCCATCTATTAGGAAATTATAGATCTAAACAATTGATTAAACATTTAATTTGCAATTACAAATATTTCGGTCAATCTGATTTAAAAAAAAATAGCCTACAGCCTTCCTCAATAAATGGACTATTGGGCACAAAAAGAATTTTTCACTTCGAACCAGTAGTTCCTGAGATTAGCGCGTTCGAACAAACAAACTCTTCAGCTTTATAATATTAGTATGGACATACATTTTCACGTTTTGATAACGTTATTTATTGCTTTTTCTCTGACAAAGTATCATCGAGGTTTGATTCATGGCTGACTCGAACCTACTCCCACTGGATCGCGATGCCCACATCTTCAGGTCGAGCCACCGTGGCTACGCATATCCTGCGTTCCAAGGATTTTATATTGTAATTAAATTTTCCCGTTTTCATAATATTTTTTATTGCTGCTCCACTCCTATTAGCCATAGCGTGATATTATATAGCCTATAGCCTTCCTCAATGAATGGACTATTCAACACAAAAAGAATTGTTCAATTCGAACCAGTAGTTCCTGAGATTAGCGCGTTCAAACAAACAAACTCTACTGCTTTATATTATTAGTATAGATGAAGATACAAGTGAAATACTACAAGAAATTTGTTTTAATAGCGTTCATACCAAGTTTTCTGCTTTTGTTACAGATTTTCTTTGGGAAACAATCAGCAGTGATTCGAAAGAATTCTTCTTCGACTGTTTTCAGTGCAACGCTGTTTGACTGTATTAGCATGCAGCAGACTTAAGTAAATTTTACAAAATTATTCGATGATACTTCATTTACAACATTCTTCCATTAGGTAACATTCAGTTTTTAGAATGGAATTATTCAAGCATGTTTTTTACAAGATCTAGGAAGTCAGATCTTTTAGTGGCGTTTTAAGTCACTTTTTCTACCCTTCATTTATAAGAGCGAAGGAAGACTTCTTTTTTGATAAAGAAATTAATGAAAAATGAGCATTCTTAAATTAAAAAATATCTTTTATCTATTTTCCACTTTCTATATTTGGTCACATGCTTGAGAATAACTGGTTCGTGTTATTGCATAAGTTGAATACTTATAATGAGTAAAAAGGCAATTAAAAGAAGAGTTCTATGTATATAAATGAGTAAAGCTCACCTAATATTCAATAAAATGAAGATTTCTACAGAATAACGAAATTCTATAACATATGTTGCCTCAAGTTCACTTGTGGTAAAAACAACAGTTACAAAACGTTTTGAACATAATTATGGAACACATTGCTATTGGAACATTTTAGCACATTTTGATAATTAGGATGTTAAACAAAAATGAGACTCAGCTTTTGGAAAAGTCAACAATGTGCAATGTGATGTTGTACAAAACAACATAAAAAACAGCGTAACGTTCTACTGAATGTCTAAAATAGCGTAATTTACAAATTAGCGATGCGCAAAATTTTCTAATCAAAGTATTATTGAATGAAATGTATTTGTTAATAATTTTCTGTTACATTTACTCTCTTTTAAAATGTATTTAGCATATTCTAGAATTATATAATGTACATTTAAAAAAAAAACATGCAGAATTTTAAACTTAAACACATAAATAGTTAACATTTAATGTTCCCGAATTTTAATTCTCCCCAAAAAAACAAAAATTACAACTTCAAAGACAAAACTTTTATTGATCGGAGAAGCTTCACTTCAACAACGTCGCTGCTCTGAGAAAATATTTATCACCACTCACATTTAAAAACGCGTACTTCCTTTTCGCTAAAAATAAGCTAATGAGAAAGCTAATTAATTGTACTCTCTTTATATTCTGATAATTACCGTAATTAAAATAGCATTAGCTAGGATGAAAAAAAGGTCATTTGAAATGATGCTGAATGTCGTTGAATATATTGCAGGAACTTAAAAGTTGAAATTTAAAATGAAAAACCTCTGGACGGAAGGTAAATCGCTCAGCTCACCAAGTAGTTAAGTGATTGTGGTTAGACAAACTTTAATGTTGACCGTCTTAAAACAGCCTTAACGTAATCCTAGTGCTCAGTTTTGTTAATCATTGATCAGTAACTATAATGAACATACATTAAAATAAACTAGATATTACAAATCTAAAACCCTAGATTGAAAATGAAAAAAATATCTATAAACATTGTAAAGGAATGTCGGGCAAAGTGAAATAGTTAAGATATCTTTCTTCTTTCCAAATGAACAAATTGGAAATTTGTTTTGAAAAATACAGTACAGAAAGAAAGAACAATGTATTATTCAATAAAACTTCTATTGAAACATTATTTTTAATTTTTGGTAGTAAATCTTTACATTAAAAAAAGGTGGAAATTTTCCCCTTTTTTTCTTCATGGGGCAAAGTGAAAAATAAAACTTTTTCGAATGAAATATTTTCTATCTGATTATTAAAAGCATTATTGATTAAATGAATGAGTAACTAAAATAGTGAATGAAAAAATGAATAGGTAGGGAAACAATAAACAATTAAAATAAACAAATTAATTGATCAAAATATGAGGATTAGTAAATGAGTAAGAAAATAGACGAAGAGTGAATAAATAAGTGAATTTTTAAAAGAAGGAGATTAAATGAAATCATTAGTAAATGAATGCGTAAGTTATTTAAAAAATAAGTAAACGAAATGAACTATTTCACTTTGTCCCATCCACTTGCCCCGCATGCAATTGACTAATTGTACAAAACATTTAAATTAGCGTAAGCTTACAATTAATTAAATGAATACTGCACTGAATATTAGTAGGCGTTAATCAATATTTAAAATGTTAATAAAAATTTTATCATTTTGTGACAATAAAAATAATTTTTGACTTACAGCAAAATATTAGAATATGATTCTCAATTTTTGAAAATTGCTTGCATTGTATTTTATGCCTTCAACCTCAGAGGTAATTTTTTCCCGACTGGAATACCTTATATCTGTTACTCGATAGTTAAAATATTATCAAATAGGTGATGCTAAAAACAGCGTAAATAGTTCACCATTTCACTCTGCCCCGCTCTTTCATTTTGTCCCACATTCCCCTATATATAATTAATACCTCTATTTAAAGGACTTTTTATTTCCCAGGCCCTTTTGAATAGAGATCTCTATGTATTTAACGCTAAAAAAGGGACATTCTGTTTAAGGGACCGTCACAGACAAAAATGACAAAAATGAATCTATAAATGAGAGAGAATTGTTGAATTTACCGGAATTCAAGTTTCTGCTTTTTGTCTAAAAACGTACGGATAAAATTGTAGACATTAACATGTACGAAGAAGCAAGTATATATTCTGAAATTCTTGCCGTAATTTACAGAGTCTGCTCTTCTCTCTGATCAATTTATTCATGCAGACTCAGAATGAACAGATAGTGCAAATAGTTTTCCGAATTCAATTAATTTTCGTGTTAATATATGATCTGTAATATATAGGGCTCCTGCACTTTTTTTTTCTTAGGAATTATACCTTGAGCAATGAGATACTAAACATCAGTTTACAGATTTTTGATTTAGATTGTTTTTTAAGAAGTAAACATAATGCGTAGTAAACTGTTCGATAAAAATATCTGAAGTGATTTAAAAAAAAAAGAAAGAAGAACGTCAAAAAGCACAAATTGCAGATTACTGCTATATATGGAATATATGCAGTAATATAGGCAGTAATCTGCTATTTATGCTTTTTACATTTTTTTTTTTTTTTTTTTTTAACATAAAGTTATATTTACAACCAGGATTGTACGCTATAATAATAACTTGATGTTTTCTGAGAAAATAATGAACGCTGTTTTTTTTCCTTTAAAATAAACCGCTTCTACTTTAAAATTTCTGATTTTTATAGTTGATTTTTTTTCCTCAAAAATGAAGAAACAGTACTTTTGCGCGTTCTGTTTTCAAGCTCCACCCATTTCAACTTTGCCTTTATGTATTGCGAACTGAAATTGCAATATTTTATTTAATTCCCCCTCGAAAAGCGATGAAATTAAATCGCGGATAAAACTTCCGAAACAACGACACAGCAGAAGTGACCAAGAAATATTTCGAAGAGAAACAGCTGACGAAGGAAAAATCGGAGGGTTTCTTTTCTTTCTTTTTTTTTTTCTTCTTCTCCTTTATTCTATCAGCGACTTTTTTGACAGCTTTGGAAAGACATTATGTGTTTTTGATAAGCTTTTGGCCATGGTCCACATTTGTGATAACAGTAATGGAATACGTTAGGAAGAAAATAGCTGGATGACTGCCAAAAAAGTAACCTTGAAGGTCTGAAAATTGTTTGTATTTTCCTTTTCTTTGTCTTCTTTGTTTGGTAACAAGGATGCAAAAGATATTTTTCTTACAAGTTTGTTTATATCAGTCGAATATTGTAGTTATAGATTTTATTAAGAATTCGCATATGTGTAGATGTTGGTGATTTAAAGAAAGCAAATAAATGGTTTAAATTGTTTGCATTTATTGCAGAAAGTATTAGGACAATTTAGATTCTAAGAAAATATAACTTTTATATATTTATATATATATATTTTTATATATATAAAATATAAGTTTTAAAGTACATCAAAAATTGCTTAAAATGTTTTTTGAAGAGTTCACAGAATATTTTCCGATTTTCAGTGATACACTTCCGGAGATAGTTTTTTTTTTTAATAATATTATTATTACAAACTAGAAAATCGACCGTCAAGGTGTGGAGGGTGAAAATTGCTTCTACATTTGAACGAAGCAATTGCATGTTTGGTGATATTTTAATAGTTGAAGTTTTAACCCTAACTCCTGTGGATTAACCCTAAACTCCAGTAGATAGCGCTCACTTTTTCGTTTTGTCGTTCTCCTAAAATGACAGTCCTATCAGTAAATCAGTTAAGTTACCGCATCCAGTTCAGCCTTGTCAAAATAAAACATTTCCTGCATTTCAAACATTACCAAAAAATATTACCAAATTATCATGACATGGCGCGAGTTTCATTGGGGGTGACGTCTGGATCGGTGAATTCGGTATTATATAAATGAGGATTATTGTTCTTGTTGTTACTTGTAAAACTAAAAGCGAGTTTCCAGTTTAAAATATCATTCAGAATTCTATGAATTGCAGAGAAAAGAAATTGGAAACGTTATTACTGTTTCACTGTACAAAATTTTAAAAGTTTAACTACACACATTGGAAATCAGTTTTTTAAAAAATACTGATGTGTGGAGAAAATAGTGGTCATTTTAGAAATCAGCACACCAAAAACCATAAATATCAGTGAAAGCTTATTTTGTATTTTTCACAACATTTAATTTTGCAGGCCTATGTTTTTAGCACCAACATTATAAGCAGATTCATATGTGCATATCAATCGCTTACTTTTGCTTCTTTACACGTTAGTATGTAAATGCATAAAAATAGCAATTTACAAAATATATATAAATTCATATTACAGCGTTTTTCACTTTCGTTTAGAATTATTTCACTTTTAAAAATATATAAATGCTCCACACATCGGAAATCAATTTTTAAAAAAATCCTGACGTGTGGAGAAAATAGAGGTCATTTTTTAAATCAGCACACCAAAAACCATAAATATCAATGACTGTTTACCTTGTATTTTTCAAAAAATTTACTTTCACAGGCCTGTGTTGTTAGAGCCCACATTACAAGCAAATTCATATGTGCATATGCAATTGCGTACTTTTGCTTCTTTTCACGTTAGTACATACAAATGCATGTGGTAAATTAAAAAATATAAATGCATATTTCTTTCTTTTAGCTAATTTAAACTAAGAATGCAATGCAAATATTTAAACTCGTAAGCCCTTACACGTGATAACAAATCCATTTGTCCTTATATACTTTCCTTTTCTTTTACTGACAATAGTTGAAATGCAAATGCCAAATCCGTTAAAGTCCTAATAACGAAAATCTTATTTACTACCATACACTTTAAGTACATGTTTTATCACAGGAAAAAAAAAAACAAAGCTAGTACATTTTGTACTTTTTCCTTGGAGGGAAAAAAGTAAATTCCTTGCAAACAAAGGAAAAAAAAATTTGAAAAACGTATTCAAATTAAAGGTGGGTAATGTCGTTCTTTTTAATGATCCGTTCATCAAAGGATCGTTCATTCTTTTGATCCGTTCATTCAACTCGTTCATTTGAACGACTTCGTTCATTTAAAAAAGTTGTAGATCTCTCTGCACGACATACCTACTTATGTTCGAAATGATTCATTAGATCAGTAATATTCTTTGAAAGAAAAATAATTAAAGTTATTTAATAGTAAGAAAATATGTCTATGAAAAATGAATCGAAAAAACCTTTTTTCTTGTTTAGATGTATAAAGCAATTGTTGTTCATTTTGAAGATATTTCTCAGTTGCCGAATGGTAAGATATGTTTCCCATTTCAAAAATCACAGGCTCCATTTCAGCATGTCACAAAATTAAGTTATTAAACGTTACTCCATAAAAAACAAACTTCGTGACGTCAGAAAATTTGCAAAATTGATCTGACGTCAAGAGCACTGATTCTAAATAGAAATAAATCTTCAAGTGTAGTATGGTCACAGATGAAAATAAAACAAAAAATAATTTTGAATGTGTACTTTAGGTTACATTTTTAAAAAAATGTAAATCACAAAATAAATAAAGCGAGAACTGCAAAAAAAAAAGGCTATAATATAAAACATGATAAAAAAGAAATGTTTATTAAAACTATGTACGTTAAATGTACATAAACTTAACGATATTATAATCATAAAACATCTGCTTTTTAAATAAAAACTTGCGTAAATTGTCGAAACTAAACTTATTTGAACTTAAAACAAACGACTGTCAACCATGACATCTACCCAAAAGAAGAGTGTGCGTTCCTTCAAATATCTTTTCCTAGCTACAGCGCTGTATACGTACACTTTATGACTAAAAGTATTAAGGACCCTCACGATTTGTCGCCTATCCAAGAGTTATTCAAATTCAGCTCATTATATCCAAGATAACTTTCTGAATTTTTAAGATATTCAACTGCAATTTTATCATGAGTTGAGTAACCTATAGTTGGGTTTTGGATTATGAAGTTATAAATTGCTATCTTTCGCGCATGAGCAGTGAAAAGTTAGCTTAAAAATTAGCTTAGTGAAAAATTGCTTTAAATGACCATAATTTATCAAAGTTTTAACATTTGCATTTAAAATTATAGAATTATATTTCTCTTGTATGCTGTAAAGTTTTCCGAAAGTTTAGTAAACTTTGATGGCAAACTCTGCTCGTTATGAGAAAAAAAACCTTTAAAAAAAATCGTAATTTTGAAAGAAAGGCAATCTTCGTGAATATCAGTGATACTGTCTCGAAAGTATGTAAAATAATTTTACGTAGTAAGCTAACTAAATTAAGCACGTAGTAAGCACTTTTAAATAGGGGAAAAAATTAGACAGTGATTATCCGTATTAAAAAATCTTTGGATATTGAATGTAAAATAAGCAAATTGGAAGTCGCCAAGCAGGTTAAAAATAAAGCCAAATCAATATAGACGAAGGTTTAGCAAGTCCAAACATTTTGTTACTAGCAAAAACAAGTTACACAAAACATTACGAATGGATACATTGGAAAACTACAAATAAACTGCAGCGCTTTAAAAAAATGATGAAGCAAAAAATTAAAAAGGTTCGGAATGATTATATTGTACTACACTGAGGCAGAGGAAATTTGAGACTGTTTGAGAGTTAAAAATTTGAAGGTGAATGTATTTGAAGAAAAAAAAATACATTTTATCACAAGTGCATCAAAATCAAGTTCCAAATGCTCACCGTTCAAAAGAACGGTCGTTCATTTTTTAGGTGAACGAACGGATCCGTTCATTTTAAGGATTCGTTCTTTTTGACCCGTTCGTTCATGAACGACACATCCCTAATTCAAATGCAATCAACACGTTTTCGTACCTTATTTAATTTACGTTGCCTCGTTAATCAAGCTACTGATCCTCTTAAGAACCTTGAGCATCTCTCTTCTCCTCTCTTCAGAGAGAAATTGACATCCATAATTCTTTCTAAAAACTACTGGAGCCTTAAGCTTTTCTCCAGTTACAGGAAAGAAACAAAATTGCTGCGTTTGCAAAAAAGCTAAGGATTGTTCTGGCGAGAAAAAAAAATACAAGCAAAAATGTTCATTCCTGAGTTGATTTGCAGCAGAGCATTACAAAGACCCTTTTCGATTTAATGGAAATGATAAATTGGATTTCAGAAGCTGAGAATTTATCGATTCACTTTAAAAGAAATCACGAAGAAAAACGAAACATTTGCCCCAAGAAATCTTTCATCGGAAACTCCCGATCGAAACGAAGTACACTTTTGGTATTGGATTTTGCTTTCCGCTGGAACATAACTTTTACTTACATATTCATGTGACATTTAATCATTGGTAACATGCAGGAAGATGCTAATGCTCTTTTGGGATTAAAAAAAAAATTATATATATATATTAACATAAACTGCATTTTAAACCTGGACAATTTAAATTAAATTGAATCGAGCTTCACAACTCAGTCAATAGGCGCCACAGACAGCTCTTTGATACTGGTAGACGATAAATTTAATAGCAATGTAAAAATTGAACAAGAAGGAACGTAAAATTGAATCAAAAACCCAAAACACCCAGGGGCCTCATCAGGGGGGTACTCCCCCAGGGTAGGACAAAAACCTTGAGATGTTTTGTGAGTGCTGCAGACGAAATGTTTAAAAAACAGCACTAGTACCTCGACATACACAAGTCAGGCAAAGGGGATACCGGAAGTCAAAAATATAAGCAAGACAGAAATTAATTAATTGGAACATTTTCAAACCAAAAATACAATCATCACAGACATTAATTAAAACACCTTCAGAACAAATTCAAACTACAAGAAAACACAAATGAACTCAATTTCAAGAGGAAAAACATGGAACGAAACAAGAGCGCCCATATAGGGGTGCAAGTGGGGGCTCAAGTCGTCCCCCTTCCTAGAAATGAGAATTTCCTTGCTTTTAGTACTTTTTTCTTTGCAAAAATGTATAAAAATTTCTTTTCCAGCCATTAGTGAATAAGTTATTAAAAATGTCAAATTTTAATATTTCTAATCTGTATTGAAATCGGTTTCCAGGAGGAAAATATTCTGCTAAACCATGGGGAAATTTTTTGAGCCTTCCCCCTTTAAAATTTTGCATATGGGCGATCTTGGAAATAACATAAATATGGAACAAACAAAAAGACCTACCTACTCTTTCATAAGCTTGTACATGAGATTTTCGTTGAGATTAACTGGATATCGGTTCTCAGTTAGTTGCAGTTGAATTTTGAATCGCTGTCTTCAGATTTATTTTATTGTTGCAGATTTTTTTATATCTAGTAATTTGAGAGAGGATTACATTTCTGAACACTTTTTCTAACACAGCTGTGGAAATGAATTAATGAACGAACTTTAAAATCAAAATCAGAACGTTTATCATACAAAAAAACACTGGTATCTTTTTTATTTAGTTGAATGTCGAGATCCAGGAAATTAACTGAGTCATTCTTATTTGTCTGTTTCAGCAAAAGTTCATTAGGGTAAATTTTCTTTATATAAAATGTGAAAATTTATGTTGTTAAAAATGATGATGTCATCTATATATCTAAAAGCTTTTATACTGTTGTTTGCTAAAAAAAATTAGATTCGTAATAATGCAAGAAGACATTGTCTCTTGACAAATCTTTTGACGAACATTCCCCATAATCTCATAATCGGCGCTTCATCAGAATTTTTGAAAAATATGAAAATTCCATCAATCTAGATAAACACTCTTGGATAAACCTGGTTAAATTTTGTATTTTCGAAAATTACTTATACAATGGTTCAAATTACTACAGACAGATCAACGGAATCTCGATGGTTACATCGTTTTCTAGTGCATTTGCCAATGTTTTCTTGTATTATTATAAATCTATTTTTTAACAAACAGTATAGAAGCTTTTAGATATATAGATGACATCTATATTTTTAACAACACAAGTTTTCGCAATTTATGTAAAGAAATCTACCCTAATGAACTTTTGCTGAAACAGACAAATAAGAATGACTCAGGTAATTTCTTGGATCTCAGCATTCAACTAAATAAAAAAGGTACCAGTGTTGCTTTGTATGATAAACGTTCTGATTTTGATTTTAAAGTTCATTCATTAATTCATTTTCACAGCTGTGTTAGAAAAAGTGTTCAGAAATGTAATCCTCTCGCAAATTAATAGATGTAAAAAAATCTGCAACAATAAAACAAATCTGAAGGCAGCGATTCAAAATTTAACCGCAACTTTAACTGAGAACCAATATCCAGTTCATCTCAACGAAAATCTCATTTACAAGCTTATGAAAGAGTAGGTAGGTCTTTTTGTTTGTTCCATGATTATGTTCTTTCCAAGGGCGCCCATATGCAAAATTTTAAGGAGGGAGTGCTCAAAAATTTTCACCATAGTTTAGCAATATTTTCCTCATGGAAACCGATTTCAGTACAGATAGATACTTTGCGCTAAAAGCAACTTTTTTGTTTCGTGCGATAAATGAATCAGCGCGTTATCGTGCTGGAAAGTGTAGTTTTCGCCACAAGAAGTTCACCGTATACGGCTAGTTGATGTTCAAGAAAATTATTGTACTTTTCGGAAGTCATTCTTGAATGCACAAAAACAATATCCGTTTTCCTTTGAGCCAAAAAACCAGTTCAAACTGTTACTGATCCTCCACCCATTTGGCGACTCAGTACATGAGGAGACTTCGTAAATCGCTCTAATAATATTGAAATCCATCAAGACCATACTGGTTAAACTTTTCTATCATCAGACAATAACACTGAGTACCATTTGGAGGGCCAGGCTGTAGTTTGTTTTTTGAAGTTTAGACGGCCCATTTTGTGCTGAAAATTTATTCTATTGAAAGGGATATTTCGCTATATGTATTGGTATTCGTTCTAACGGGATTTCACTGTATATGTATTCAGTTTTTTTTCAGCTTGAAAGTCTAAAAAAGTTATTTTTCTTAGTTAAATCGAAGATTAATAAAATTATACTAAAATTAGAATCCAGGTACATTGTCAACTCTCAAGCCATGATGTACCTAAGATTTAAAAATAGTTTATCATAAAGCGCAAAATCACGTGTACCAAGAGCTTTAGTAGCTGAGCTAAGAATACAAAATACATATCCCAAATGCTTATTTTGGGATCGATTTTACATCTAGTTTAAAATGAAATGCATCCAGTAACATTCAAAGAAGTCTGGTGCAACTATAATATGTAAAATCAGAAATGAAAAAACATCCGGACAAAAAAGATGGATATATATATATATATATATATATATATATAAACCTTTTTAGTGCATTACCTTTGAACGCTCTAGCCCGGAAATATCATGGGCACGAGAAATACGAGACGAAGGCTCACCACGTGATTTTGACGGGAGGCGAGAGGGAAGAGGTTAAAGCATGAAAAATGAAAATTTGTCTCATATAAGTGTTTAAGAATAACAAGAAACTCCATGTTAAATACAAAAAACTTGCGGTGCTATGCAGAAGTCACCAAAAGAACTTGTTTTCATTACGATGAAGATATTTGTTTCTTCATGTTTGGTAGGGCTCGACCGATGGCATTTTTTGGCCGATGGGCCGATGCCGATTGTTGGCCGATTGTTTTCCTCCGAATGGCCGATGGCGAAAACAAAAAAAAAAAAAAAATCAAACTGAAATAAATTGATAAGTTTATCAGGGATTTAAAGGATCATTGATTCATTTCACTTTGTTTCCTTTCTACGAATAAGGAATCGTAATCACAAAAAAAAACAAAAAAATCTGATTTCTCGACCTAAATTTCTATTTTACGATCACCCAATTTAAACTTCACAAGTTTTTTCGGCACATCTGTACATGCATATGTACCCAAGAACACATAGATGACCAAAATATCCATTTTGAACGCCTCCTCAGTTAATTATCGCAAATTCGCTTGTGATGTCTTCATGCGCGTAAACTTGCGTCACTCAAAAACGTTATGAAAATAGTAAGTTGAAAACTCATACGTACGTAGTGTGATCTAAAAGTTCGAGGACAAGTTGTATAAAACCTTATCTTGAATGGTTCACATTACCGAAGCACATCTATCTACAAAATAGCCTTGGACGACTATGCACTTCTGCCAACGTTCGTATAGCTTTTATAAGCCCTCCTGGAAGACATTATTCGCAACCTCCTGTAAGGGCTCTTGCGGTGCTGCTTTAACTTCATTGTGGGGAAGCAGGCAACTTTCATGTTGAGAATGCACGGTGTGATTGATCAATTCTCTGATATGACGGACTTAGCTCCGTGTGACTCTTACCTGTTCCCAGCAAAAAAAAAAAAAACATTTGCATGGACACCGCTTTTTTCCGTCAGGAAAAGATAAAGCTGCATCATAGAAGGTAGCGAAAAATGGCTTCCAGAAATGATTCCAAAAGTTATATGAACACTGGCAGAAGTACATAGTCCCTCAAGGTGACCTTTTGAAGGTGGATGTGCTTCGGTAATGTGAACTATTCTGGGTAAGGTTTTATGCAGCTTGTCCCCTTACTTTTGGATCGTACTACGTACAATTTGCATAGGATGGAGTTATGTTTCTCCTTTTTTGACTGCTGTATGATGAAAGAGAAAGAATAACAGTCAAAAAAAAAAAAAAAAAGAAAGAAAGAAAAAGGAAGAAAAACAAAGAGACTGTTTAATAACCAAGTGATTTGTTTTTTTTTTTTAATTGAACATATAACTAAGATTTCAGTAATATTCTAATAATGTATGGATTTAGGTACACTAAAAATAGTTAAAAATCATTAAATTATGTTGTTTAATCATTCAAAAAAAGAAAAAAAAAGAATAAAACTATGAAATCGTCAACAAACTACGCAATTAAAGAGGAAAGATTGCACGTAGATATTTTTTAGTCATCAAATTAAACAAAATAGATAACAGATAAACTACAATATTAAATCATAATAGGAATATTTTTGTACTTATTTAAAATTTATGAATATAAAAGTTTGCATTCTTCATAAAAGCTATATCAGTGACATTAATTTTGCTGAAAAAAGAAATAGTCATGAAAAGAGCGAGGCTCTTGAAACGCAGCTACAATAAACAAACTCAATATTTACATCAAGGTATTAACTGAATAAATATAGTAATTGATCTGTTGTTTGCACACATAATATTGAACAATTTGATTGTTTATTTTTTATGAACCTTTACAAACAAGTTCAAATTAAATTTTTCAATTTAACAATAATTTTCTGAAATTAAAAGAAAATTGCATTGTAGAAAATCCTTGAAACCTTTCTATAGAAAACGAAAATAATTTATTCATTGATTTTATATAAAAACATAAAAATAGTTACTTACAACAGAAAAAAATCGATCGCTATTAATGATGCAAAAAAGATGGCGCATTACGAAATATAGGTGAAACAAGTATGAGAAATACGCAAAATGACATTTGTTGACCAAAGTAAATAATCGCTAAATATTTAAGAAATGCTTGAAACGACGAGAGAGGGTTTGGGGGGGGGAGGGGGGTCACCCTCTGATTTTGGAGTAACTCACACTTCGGCCCCAACTTCGGCCTCATTTTTTTTAGTACAGAACCGCTAGCACCAACGCCTCGGAAGAATTTCTGAATCTACTTCAGCACTTCCGAAGAAAAAATTCAAGAGTCCCTTTGATTTTCGAATTATGTCACCATTCAAAACGTTTTTAATCAATTTCTTACATTAATGCTCGAAATTATTTCTAAACAATAGGTAAAGTTTGAAATCAAAATCTCTAATTTTATGAATGGTGTTAGTTTTAAACAATTCAGAAGTACGTACAACTAGAGTTTAATTTCAGAAATTGAGGGAGTGGGAGGAGGGGCACGCAAGTGCTGTCGGAAATTCAAAAAATAATCGTAAAAAATAGAGTTTAAAATAATCATAAACATGGAGCAGAAAAAACCTTTTAAAACTTGCACCCGAGTTTGTTTTGACATGCAGTGGCGGATTTAAAATATAGCAAATGTTGCAATTGCGCGAGAGGTCCCATAACCATAGGAGCACCGTAGGAGTTACAAAAATGTTTATGATAAATGTTTTACTAATTCCGTGATAAAGAGGGTCCCAAAATATATTTCGACGGGCCCCAAAACTTGTAACTCCGCCAAAGCGATACAGAAAAGATTGCATTACTGTGATTCATATTACAAATATCGAAAAATTAAAAATTACGGTCGGTTCAACGGGTATTTGACAAAATGACACAAAAACCGAGTTCGCCATCTCATATTTGTTTCCATGGTCTTCAATTCGGCAATATGTCTGAGAGGATATATTAGTTTTGCATTGAAATAAATAATTAATAGCTACAAAAAATGAGTAAACAGGCTTTTCAGAACAATCGATCGAAAACAAAAAGGGAAGAACACAACTGGAACGTACGCACACCCCACATGCGAAAATTAAACCTTCTGCAGCTTACCATTTATGAGTTATGACTTATGAGAGATATATACGTACATCCAGCTGCAAGAAACAACGCAATAATTAACTTGTTTGTACCTGAATGCAAAATTAAAAATTCCTTCAGGGGTGACTAAAATAGAAATACATACTGAAATTTAAGTAAAAAATTTATAAGAAAACAATACCTCCCTTTACTATGTATTAAAAAGTAAAACAGCAAAAGTCCTTTTTTTTCAAAAACATCGGCCAATTCCATCGGCTTTTCGATGCATTTTAAGGCCGATGGGCCGATGTTTCCTGCAAGTTAGCATCGGCCGCCGATGCTGATGCCGATGGCTAAATTGTTGAACCATCGGCGCCGATGTATCGGTCGAGTCCTTATGTTTGGAGTGTTCCACAGAAAGGCAATGAATGTGCTAAAAACTAATTTTATGCATTCGACGCCTAAAGTAGGAACTAGTCTCCTGCTGAACGCCCATCATTTTTTAATTTTGAAACTTTTTTTTTTTTTCACTTTTCAATCAACAGGACTAATTTCGTTTTCTTCTTTTGCTACTTTTAAATCGAGTTTGAGGAACTGAGAGTTTGAGAGGCTCTTTAAAAAAATCTGAATTTTTCAGAAAGTTTACGGTCATAAAATTTAATTTGCACAAGTTCGGGGTAGCTAAATTTAATTCCAAAAAGAGCTGTTCTGCTAAAATTGAAAAAACATTTTTATATTTTCATTCTCGCCGACTGCATTGTGTTATTAAAGTTTCAACATCATATCCAGCAGAAAAATTACAGCTCAGCCGCTGCATACTTCAGTAGATGAGTTTTAAATTTAGATTATTACATTTATCTAAGCTCGAGAAAAGCATCTGCATAGATAACCTTATTTGAATATACTAGATGAAAATTTTGATAACACATTGATTTTTCCTAATGTGTTTTATTTTTTGGAACATTTAAGAGTGTTAATTTTTGCATGTTTGGCAGTAAACTAATCACTGAAGTTGGGCTTCATTTCTGGCGAAAGAAGTACAGGAGCTCTTGCCCTTATATTTAATTTTTTCATTTAAATGGTCTCTATTTAGTTGAAAATGCAAAAATTTACATAAAATTGAAAAGAGATACAGGAACTCAGCACCTGCGAATTCCGTGCAAATTAAGTCCTGCTGTGAAGTGAAATTCATAAAAAAATGTTGACATCTTGCATCAAGCTCTCTCATAAACTATTCAACTTTGCTTTTTTTTAATAGTATCTTTTTACCCTCTATTCATTTTATTTATTTTTCAGCTTTTCTAAGCATATATATACGTTACAAATAAAAGGGACCATTCATTAATTACGTAAGGGTCCCGAGGGGGAGGGGAGTTGGAAAAATCTCTACATACCCTTACTTGAGGAGGGGAGGGGGTCAAACCCATTCGTACGTAAGATTTTCCAAGTCTATGTTTTGCATTAGAAATCGCGCAGTCAAGTGGTTTGGCAGGAATGATATTTAATTTGCGTCAGGAAGGTAAAAACGTATTAAGATAAGCTGTTTTTTATTTGTTTAACAATGAATGAACAGTGTGAGGTGAAAAAAAAAAAGAATTGCACTATGTATGGCATGTTTTGTTTTTAATTAGTATCGCATCATATACAAAAAAATGTCGAAAAAAATATTCAGTCTAAATTCCAACTTTTTAGTAAATATTTCATTACACAAAAAGATTTAATTTAATAATAGTGAATTTAGTACCGGTTCCAGTGATCTAAGATTCGTTATTTTATTATTTGGAAAAACGAAATGGAATCTTACGTAGGAATAGGAGGGAGGGGTTTGCAAAATCTAACGCACCCTCACATGGAGGGAGGGGGTCAAAAATTGCCAAAAGCATCCTTACGTAATTGATCAATGGCCCCTATAGACGAAAAACCTCGGATAGAATTCAGATTATTAACTTAAGTTTAGTTAAACTTTTGTGTGTCTCACAAAACGTAACTTATGTGAAATAAATGCTTATTTAAGAAACCAATATCACTTTTCTGTTAACAAAGAAAAAAAAAACTGATTTACAAGGAAAGAGGAAATACGAGGTTACGTCAAACAGGACAGGTTGTATTGGTTGAGGCACTCGTTAGTGCCAGAGGACTGATGGGGAAGGTTGGGTGGGGGGCAAAAACGGAATGACTATTTATTACGTGAAGAATTTTACTGCTAGTAAGGAATGTTTAGGATTTGTTCCAATTCGGTCAACATTGTACATTCTAAAATATTTTTTCCCAGTAGTCCGTCGTAGGACTTGTACAATAGTAAAAGTTATGGTAAAAACGATTAAGAAGTATTCTTTCCTTTGAGCAGGGCGTTTGTTTATTAAAATTTTAATCTTTTCTCAAATACGTGACAATTTTATTTATTTCCATAGAAGGTTTCGTCAATTATTATTAGAAATGGATCTAAACGATTTGTTTCGCTATCAAAAGTTCTTTTTTCTTCAAAGTTTTCTTTTCTTCTCAAATGTGCAACGATTTTCACTACTTTTATTGGACAGTGAAATCGTCAAAACTATTAGAATCAGATGAGAAAGAGAATTTCTTTTTGGATGAAAATATTTTATTATTATACTTCTATCACTTACTTAAATATTCAGCTATTTTCTTTTCTTTTGTAGGAATCTAGAGTGGTTAAAATTATGCTAGAATCGGACGTCCAATAATTTGCGTTTGAAGAAATTTTTGTTTCTTCAAATTCTTCCTTCTGCTAATTTTCATCATTTTGGTAGGGGATGAAATACAGTCGAACTTCCTTACATCGAACTTCCACTTATCGAAATGTTCTATGTATCGAGCTCCCAGCAAATTTCCATGTCCATTACAAAGAAAAATTGTTTATATATATCAAAAAAAAAAAAAAAAATTCTACGTATCAAAAAAAAATTGAGTTGTTCGGAGATTTTTTTTTCCACTTTATACTAGTTACCTCACAAAAAATAAAGATTGGGGGGGAAGGGGTGAAGTTTAGTAAAGGGTCGCTACGAAACTCACAAGGAAGCTAGAGTTGAGGGTTGTGCAGATAAGTCGTTGTTCCGTTCTGGAGTTCTCAAGTTTATTCGAAATCTTGGTTGCAACTAGTAATACGGTAAAATTAGTTTCACGCTATCCCTTTTTTTTTTTTTTTTGTCTGGTAATTATCATTCCTCGTCTGTTTAGCTTCAGTGAAAATTACTCAAATCAAATAGTATTTTATAAATTATTTTTGTTTTTTTTTTACTTTTCTCTCGATTACATTTTCAAAACGAAAACCTTAAATGTTGCAGATAAAGTTGAATTGCCGAAGAATCAAAATATTTGACGGCGCAAAAATGTCATTTCTAGTAAATTTAGTATTTCTGCTAGCAGAGTGTCTGCTATTGTAAGAAATCGAAAAGCCGTAATGAAAGTATTGAAACTTACAGAAAATTTTCACTCAAAAACATGAAGCTACAATACAGTTGCTTTTTAGAAGCTAAATAGCATGTAAATATTTCACATTAATTCATTTTCTAAGTATGAACTTACATTTAATCCGGTTCTCTATTGAAATTAGCATTAATTTTAATGTTTTACGAGCAATTAATGATAAACTAAAATTGCTTCTATACATCGAAATTTCTATGTATCGATTTTTTTCCGGTAATTTTCTACTTCGATATATGGAGATTCGACAGTTAAATTACATTAGAAATAGATGAAAGAAAAATTGCTTCTTTGAAGAAAGGTTTGTCCATTAAAATTTTGTCCTTTTCTTAAATGAGCAACAATTTTCCTTACTTCTGTAGAGCGTTGAAATAGTTAATCTCCTAATGCCATTTTAGAGCCATTATAAGATTAACAACTATATTTTGTAAGCATTCGGAGATTTGAGAGACATTCAAGATCAATATTATATTTACTGCATTTTGATCTGCTATGGCAGCGTTTCTTAATTTTTTTAATGAGTGGAACCGCTTTAAAAAGCCAGTGTTTTTCGTGGAACCCCTGTTTTTTCGTAAATAGTATATTTTGAAGCAACTCTTGATATGTTTTATTTAAGTTCTAAGTGAAACTTATTTCAAATAAAAATTTTTAAAGTAATTTCAAAAATTATCAAAATTTGAAAACAACTTTGAGAGCAAAATTTTAAAGTATAAAGTTGAAGTTCTTAAATTTCACCATTTTAATAGATCTTTCATTTTTTCTAAAAAGAAAGGAAAATAAAGGATGAGAGTTTCGTGGAACCCTTGATTGATCTCTATGGAAACCCTGGGCGCCGCGGAACACAATTTAAGAAACGCTGTGCTATGGAATCAGAATTTTCTTCGGTTATGTTCTCGTTTAGTTAACTTCGGAAGTGTACTGCCAGAGCTGAGATTAATATAGATTCAATGTCAATATTATTTTTACTGCATTTTGACCTGCTATGGGGGCAGAATTTTTTTCGGTTATGTGCTCGTTTAGTTAACTTCGGAAGTGTATAGCCAGAGCTGAGATTAAAGTTTGTGGTGAAGCTTTTAAATTTCTAACATTAATTTTTCTCCACATTAAAAGTTTGTTCATTTAAAAAGCGATATCGAATGGTTCGTTAAAAAAACTCCAATTTACGTCATTTACTGTAGGTATTTTTATATCAAAACTATTTTACAATGTATTGTCACATTTATTTGTCTGTGGATTATTTATAGTAAATTTGATGATTAATATTGGCTGTAAAAGATAACTCTTTCTCCATAAGCAGGATTAAAACTTGTTCCATGTTTCAACGATTGAACTTTATTAAAGTTTTAACTTTTTTTAATCCTTAAATATTTTAAAACCATCCATAAAACTTTGAATAACATAAACTACGTTCCTAGGAAATTCTATAAATAATTAAATGGCATTCAACAACATTAAAGCTTTTAGCGGATGTCTTTGCATCCAAAAGCTCACTATTTTGCATTGACAAAAAGGGGTTCCCTGCAACCGGAAACACGCGTCAGCAGTAATATGCTAATTTTGTGCGACAAAACGTTATTGAATGCGATTTACTTCTCCGTACAAAGGTATTTATTTGTTTCTAATAAATAATTAGGTTAGCTGTTTTAAAAGTAACTTTCATTGGATAACCTTTTTTAGTTTGAAACCTCAAGCATTAAGTTAAAATTTTCAACAGCAGTTTACAAGAAATTTGACAAAAGTTAGGCACATAGTTCTTTGAAAGAAGTTATTATTAGCTGGCGATATAGTAACGATATTTAACTCGAATGAGTAGATTTTTGTTGATAAAAAGGCATGAAGATGAAAACTGTATTTTAAAAAGCTGTTACAAAAACTTTAAAGCGATGTAAAAGAAAAAGAAATAGAAACTTTAAGATAAATTGCAGGTCCTTGACTCAACAGCGACAAAAATGCATCTTTGGTACGGTAGAAATAAATGATCTTTGAAGTAGAATTTCATCTTAAGAACTTTTTGGGGGAAAAATTTTTTCATTGCATATTTATTTTAAGTAGCGCACTCCCAAGCTAGTATGCGAAATATATGCCTCCGTACTTTCAAACGAAATGCGTTTTTTTTTCCTTGACTACCAGATTGAAAAAATTGAAATTAAAAAAAAAGAGAGTTTGTGGTCTTAAGTTACAAGACGTTCCATGATATAAAATAATGTAACCTGCTCACATTAATAAAGATAAAATTGGGGTTTAAAAAACGTGAACCATTTGATAAAAATGAAAAACATATTTTTATTAGATATCGTCAAAGGGAAATACCAGTTAAAACATTTAAGGAAAATACCATGAAAACAAGAAAAATAATTATGATTTCAAACAATTTTTAACCAAATCTTTATTTTTCTTGATTTTAGTACATTTTCTATACATACGTATATTAACAGAAATTGAGTTACCATTTTTATTGAAGTTTGCAATATTCGAGAAAACATGATGAACAACAAACATATTAGAAACTTTTCCTACAAAAAAAAAAAAAAAAACGAATGTGGAAAAATTCTTAAAGCGCAAAAAAATAAATGAATAAATGAATAAGATTTAAAAAAGTGCTCTAAATGTTTTTATAAAAAATCCCTGGAATGAAAGTAAATAAATAAAAAATAAAAGTAAAAAACCGGAGACCCCAAAATATGCTTTAAGAGAGAAAAAGCATTAAAATACATAAGTCATGAAAACAAGAATTAAACGTTACGAAATCTTTCAATATGTTTAGTATCCCCTTCTAAGTACCGTATATCAGAAAACTTAGTTGGATCAAATGATTATGATCAGGGCCGCCGAGAGCTAAGGCAGGCCCCTTGTCAATTTAGTCACCGAGCCCTCTACCACCACAAAACTTATAAAATTTATACTACTACGATTCCAAGTTGGGCCTATAGGCAGTCCGGGCCCCTAGTTTCCGACAAAGCTGACATGGCCTCTCGTTGGTCCTGATTATGGTTTCAGTACTTTATGATAGTTATAATTGATTTACATTCTCCTTTATTAATCAACATGGATCAAATGTCAATAATTCTGTTTTACGCAGTTGAAAATGGTGGTTGTTACTTATATGTCTATCGCGAATAGTATGTAAAAAGTAAACTGATGCAATTAAAATTCACTCCACGAATAAAAAAATGCATGGTTTACATTAAAATTGCATGATTTGCTCGCCAGTCAGTGGCAAATAAATCATGCAATTTCTGAGTATAAACGTGTATTTATTTAGAAAATTAGTTATTTTGTGGGTGTTTTTTAATTTACGTTGAAGAATT
Organism: Uloborus diversus; assembly: GCF_026930045.1. NCBI lineage: Eukaryota > Metazoa > Arthropoda > Arachnida > Araneae > Uloboridae > Uloborus > Uloborus diversus. The sequence goes on from NC_072733.1 coordinate 82,606,789, forward strand.
TAACTGCCAAAATTCTACCCTTATTCGCATTTTTGCTATAAATACTATGTCATTCTTCATTTCATCCTAAAGATATTCACTGTAAAATTCCATGGCAGCGAAAGTCTTAGGAAAGACATTTGTTGCAATAGAAATTCACTGAAAATGATTGCATTTTTCCAAAGAGAGTGAAACATTCTGAAATACGTAAAAATTTGTCACAATAGCTGTATTTACAAAGCTTGTGGAAATAATTCTCAGTATCTATTAGCAACGCTTCTACCTTGTTGTTTTTTATTACGCAAAATCCGGTAACCTTTGTTGAGATTAAGCAATTTTCATGAAAGCATACGAAGATTTACCGCCAGCTGTGACATAATATAAGAGCTAACTTGGGGATGCCAACAAAATTCATTGAATTAACTTAATAACCACTAAGTTATACATACAGAAGGTGACAAAATATGAACTCTCTTTTGAGAGCATTAATAACTGTTTAGAAGACGGTTAATTCGCTCAGATGAGTTAAATTAAGTTTGTCACATTAATTAATGTATTTAAAAATGTAAAAAAAAGATGAAGCACAGGAGTTTTAAAAACCCGTTTTTTGAAAGTTAATGCATTTTAAAATGTATTACTCATAGTTATTACATCGTTAGTTGCTTTAAAAACCGGTATAATCGCTAGATATTATCATTCTTAATTGCAAATGTATCAGATGTAATACCCCATGTATGGGGGGGGTGTAACCCCATTTTCTACGATGCTAAATTTTTATTTAAAATTTAAAACATAAAGCCTGAATATATGCTTTCAGAAACGGTTAAATATTTTTCTCTGTTTATATATATGTAAGAACCGCCGCTCGGTTCTTATTACGAATCTTCATTTTCTCAAGTTGCAGTGTTGTGCCGTGATAATCTACCACGTAGGAAGAGGACAAAGCTACATTCACAATATCTTTATTTTTACATAGAATATACCAGCAGGAACTTCTCTTAGCTAACCACCTTGTTTAGTTGTGCTACGATTTTTATATAGGGAATATCATTAAAAGATTACAGATAATTATCCCTCGATCTTGTGATCTCACGTGATCTCAGTGGCGGATCCACGGGGGGGGGGCGATTGGGGCGATCGCCCCCCCCCCCCCAACAGACTTCGTGTTTTTTTTTTTTTTTTTTATTTATTTACTATTAGGTTGCATACCAAAATAAATCGTTTTTGTTTGAACACTTTCTGAAGAATAATCTAATTTTTTTTCAAATTCAAAATTTATACATTAAATTTTTTTCATTTATGCTCAAAATTTAAATGATAAATGTTAAAAATTGAAAGCGTATTTCCTTCTCAGCGCTTGTTTTATATCGTTCGAAGGTGTAATCATTCCTGCATATTTGTAACTGGTGCCATACATACGTTTTATTTTTGCTCCAGGGGGGGGGTATTACATATTCCCTTAATTTGCGGTTTTTTCATTGATTGATATGAAAATACGGGGGGTTTTTTCTCCTTTAGCTATTTGATAAATTTAATTATTTTATATATAAATGTGAGTTGATGAAGTCAGTAGCATTGCTACGGTGGCGCGGATGGGTTTGCCCCAGGTGGCACCCGAAATTGATCTTCAACTTTTTTTGAAAAATTTAAATGCTTCAATTCTAAAAATAATTCCCCAACATTTCAATTTATATTAAAAATTATTTTGCAGGGCGGGGCTAAGCCGGGTGACACCCCCTAGAGTGTGACACTAAATTGAATATGAGAAATTTCGATGTTTCAATTCTGAATTTTATTTCCAACATGAAAAAAAAATATTTTTTTTCTATGAAACATATTGGAGGGCATTTGAGGCGGCTGGTACTCATATGGAGTGGGGCGAGGGGGGGGGGGAGCGGAGACACCCAAAACGCATGTAAGAGTTCCTGAAAAATGTAAATACCAACAGAAATTCGTATATGTTTTATAATCTCTCAAATGCATTGGTATCAATACGAGGGAAACGTTTATTTCGGATGATATCCCTCTCGTGGGGGGGGGGACACAATTTCGTTTTGTTTATGAATATTGTATGAACTTCGTTTCTTTCATCGAACATTGAATAAGGTTTTTTCCCCCCTTCGGTTGATGGGGAGGGGGGAGGGGGGATAGCCCAGATTACCACCCCGGTTGACATCCAAGTTTGCTACGCCACTGATTAAGTGTAATTTAACAATGCTGTAACAGAATATGGTTTTTTAACAGATCAATTTTTTTTTAATTGTTAAAAGATCTTTTCTGTCTCTTGTATTTCGCATTTCCTAGTAAAATCTTATTCAAACATAAGTAAACTACACTTAAAACGTTTTATTTTGATCCTAAATTTATTTCAATACTGGTTAAATATTAGAAAATTATGTTTTGTATAACGAAAATTAACCGCTTTATTTGCTTCTGGTTCTATCATAAAAGCAATTTTTGTTACAAGATTTATTTCGATATATCTTTATTTAAACTTTTGTTTCGCATTTTTTACTGTCGCTATTTGTAGTTTTTTCTTCTTCTTTAAACTTAATCTTGTTTAATTGTTTTTATATATCTCGCTATCAGTTTTAATTTCTTCGCTTTACAAATTATTGTTACTATTGCTAATATAATAAAATTATTATCGTTGTTATTACTGTTATTATTTTGACTTATTTGTGAAACTTCAGTCAATACTTTACAATACAAACTTTTACAATACAATAAGCGTTACTTCACGATAAACAATAGTCAGAACTTTCAGTCATCTCCGCGTCATAGATGTTTTATATTTCAGATAACTTTATGTAAATAGTAAATAAGTCCAACTCAGCAGTTTTTAATCGTTTGCTTTTGTGATTTTTTTCTATTTTATTCAATGCTTTTATAAGATAGAGAGTAAACGTGATTTTCCTTTGAATAGAGATGAATAAATAAACTGTGCTTTTTCTTAATCGAATATTTTTTTTTCTCAACCTTCAAGAATATTGTGTAATAATATGTATTTTTACCCAAGTGGTAATAAATTCACCTTATGTTTGACTTATTTCTATTGCTATCATTTTTTCCTTATTATTAGTTTTTTTTTTTTTTTTAATTTCCTATTTTCTCCTACTTCATTTTCATTCTTTTTTCTTCGAAGAAAAGAATTACACCGGAGTCTGAGAAAGCACGGCAATCGTCCGAGAAGAATCCTTCCTACTCTTACCCCAAGGGAACAACGCGGGTACCGCTTTATACCATTCGTTTCGAAAGCCGCTTTTCCCCCAAAAATCAAGACAAAGACAATTTCGAGGAAAGGAGCTCTTTACCGGTTTTCGTGTCAATTGTCGTCTTGTTCTTATCAGTGGTTTGGACTAACTATCATTTTTTGCGGGAGGAACACTAACACATATCCTACAATTAGTGCTTTATTGAAACGTTTGCTAGTAAAGAGTTGTCATTCGAACTCTCCAGTTTTCCTGGCTTAGATTCGAGGATATTTTCAACTTTAGCGCTTTTGTTATTATTAAATATGGATTCTGGAGATGATGGCTGCGATGGCGGTGACCGTGCTGGTGCTCAGAAACGACGTAGTGGAACTCTAATTTCGTACTTTGCAAAAAAGCCACGAAACAATGCTAAGGAAAAGGAATCTGTTACATGCTCAGATGCTACGACATCAAATGTTGCTACCAGCCGGCAACAGGCAACAGCTGATGGTTGCAGTTTTTCGTCAACTACTGGAACTGGGGTACAAGCAACTACATCTTTATGTAACAATGCTGGTATTGACGGTAACTGTACAGATATTGGCTTAATCAACGAAAGTACACTCAACGATTTTCAAAAACATGAACTGTTGACTAACCATTGGAAACCTCCTATCAAATTTCAGTTTCCATATTCAGAGCACAAAAGGAATGGTCGGGTAGAGAAGAGGTATGCAAGTGCAAAGTATCTCGAACAATACGACTGGCTGGTATTTTCTCCTTCACAAAAGGGCTATTTTTGTAAGGCCTGTGCCCTCTTTGCTGTTTGTGGAGGATTTAAGAAAACTGTTCCGTTATCTAAACTCGTGAAGAAACCTCTGAAGAGTTTCGCAAAATTGACAGGAAAGGATGGAGACCTCACAGTCCATGCCTGCAATATCTACCATAAGGAAGCGTTGGAAGTCGCTGCTAATTTTTTACAGACATATGAAAACCCTGCATCTGAGATAGTGAATCAACTGCTGACGCACAGACAGGAGCAAATGGACCAGAACAAGAAAGCTTTGGTATTAATAGCGGAAACAGTTCTTTTGTGCGGCCGCCAGAATATCGCTTTTCGTGGTCATCGTGACGACGGGGTGCTAGTGCAAGAGCCTGTGACAGAAAATGAAGGAAATTTTAGGGCGTTACTCCGGTTCAGAGTTTCGACAGACGATGAAAATTTGGAGCGACACTTGCGCACATCTTCTTCCCGCAATTCCTACATCAGTAAAACTACCCAAAATGAACTGATCGAATGTTGTGGCAAAGAAATTCAGAGGACAATTCTTGAACGAGTGAAGAAATCAATATACTACAGTATCATTTTTGACGAAACAACGGATGTTAGTCATTCATCCCAGTTGTCCCTTGTGCTCCGGTACACATTCAAAGAAACTGACAACGTGGAGGTGTGGGAGGACTTTTTTTCCTTTGTGAATTTATATGAGTCAATGGAAAAAAGTGATGAACAGAGCGAACTTCGACTGACCGGAGAGGAATTGGGAAAGCAGGTGGTGAAGCTGCTGAAGGAGAATGGCCTTCCACTAGAAAACTGCATTGGTACATCAACAGGCACCTGTAGCGTTATGGTATCCGAACAACGCGGTACAGTAAAACAAATTCAGAAGACAGCATCAACCGCTGTTCACAGCCCATGTTACAATCACAAACTAAACCTTTCTCTTTCTAAATCAAGTTCCGTTGCTTCAATTAGGAATGCGATTGGTGTAATTAAACAAGTTGCGTCATTTTTTAACGGCTCAGCGAAGCGGACAGAAGTCATTCGGCGGAAATTAGGGAGCCAGCTTTATGTCACTCGTAGAAACAAAATGGGCTGAGCGGCACGACAGTGTCATGAAGTTTCGCGAGCACTTTGCTGGAATTGTAGATGCGTTGGAAGAAATATCAAATTGGCAGGACTTAAGTACTTCCACAAAAGCGAAAACGCTAACCCTGTCGCTGTGCAACACAGAATTCATTGTTTCTTTGCTCAGCTTATCAAAAGTATTAAGCTTAACCGTTGCGCTAAGCCGGTACCTCCAGCAAGAAGATTTAGACATAGCAACTGCTACTGGAGCCGTGGAGGATGTTATGGAGGTGTTGACCAAGCTCCGGGAAAATGCTGATGAAGAGTTTAGCAGTATTTTTCAAGAGGTAATAGAAATTTGTGAGACCATAGGTCTAGAAGTAAAAATACCGCGCATTACAGTCAAGCAAACGCAGCGAGGGAATGTTCCGGCTGAGAACGCAGAGATGTATTATCGGCGAAACGCATTCCTACAGTCTCGCTTCAGTGCCGCAAATTTGGAAGCCTTGGAGCTGAAATATCTTCTCCCAAAGCACCTAATAAAGAAGGATGTTAAATCAAGTACCATTAATAATCTGAGTAGTCGATACTGGAAGTTGGCTAAAGCCAGCAGTGAGCACGAGATGAGAAGAGTTCTGGCTGCCGAAGTCACTCTCTGGCAAGCTAAGTTGCGAAGGATGGCCAGAAATGAAAGCAGAACACCAACAGTAGCTGAAGCTTTTGATGAGTGCGACAACAGTGTTTTTCCGATGATTAAATTCCTGTATCAACTTCTGTTGACACTACCAATAAGTGTCGCAAGTGCTGAGCGTAGTTTTTCGGCCCTGAAACGCCTTAAGACTTGGCTAAGAAATTCTATGTCTCAAGAAAGATTAGTGGGCTTGGCACTTCTCCATGTTCACCAGGACATTGAGCTGAAGGCTGTAAATGTCGTGGAAAGATTTATGAAAACGAAGAATCGTAGAATGCAAATAGGAGAATAGAGACACAGTTTATTTTACCACCTCAAGAGCAGCATCCAATCCCTGCCTTCCACACAAATTTCATATTTCTCCAAATTGTTGGAAATTATGTCTTTAGCTATTAAGGGTATTTATTTTACAAACCAGTTTTAAAAAGTAATTCTGATATTGTATTTAAAATTTCTTTTATTTGCCGTTTTTAAACATTTAATGCCTCTCATTCAGAAAAAAGGCAATTTCTTTGCATCCGATATGGGAATAGGATTTTTCTGTTTTGTTTACTGCATTTTATAAAGAGACATTTTTTTTTATTATTAAAACTAATTTAAACATTTTAAAACGAAGCTGCGTGCCTTTTGAGAGTGTCAAATGTCATTAAATGCTGAAATGCTGACTTAATTTTATTTTTGTATCAATTGTTTTAAATTTTGTAGTTTATATACATAACATTTCCAGCTAATATCTTACTTCTGCATAAATAAGTAAATGAAATATTAGACTAAGGGAAAACTAAAAATTAGTTGTGAGCGTTTTTATTTTACCTTAAAAAATAAATCCATTACTGCTGCAAACTGTAAATGAAGTATGTATATTTTGTATATTAATTGTAAATTTTTTATTTATTCATTTACTGTGTTTTTTATTTTGATGTTTTTATTTTCAAAACTGAAATATCTTCGAATGCGCTATGCAATCGAACTTTTCTCAGCTTTCTATTTTGTATGTTATAAAAGGTAAACAAAAGCAAACATTATTTTTGTTTAAATCATGAATTGAAATATTTTGAACGAAATTCTAGGCTCAAATTATAGAAGTTAAATGCTGTATTACTATTTTAATTTTTTTTTCAAAACTGTTTTAATTTTTGGAATATATACGTATTATTTTTACTTTTCAAGTCTGTGTTTATAAGTACGTGAAATCTCAGAATCAACTCATATTGTATAGATTAAGAAATTTGCATTTTCTAACATTTAAATTATTTTCTATATTCAGTCATAAATTGAATTTTCATTAATTTCAAAATATTTCCTTTTCGACAGAAAACTCTCTTTGCAGAATTTGATATTTGAAATTAAAGTAAATATTTTTTTCAATCTTTAAAACATAAAAATTTCTGAATAAATATTGAATAAAACAAATTCTATTAGTGAACTTTGGTAGTTGCTTGTTTTCATTTTTTCTGCAATCATTAGACATTATTTTTATTCAAAAATGTATTACCGAGGAGATTCATAGAAATGCCTCATAAATCCATGTCATATCGATCTCTGAAAATCCCACGTTACATTAGAATGGTATTTTTTTTTCATTCCATAATAGGATGAGAGAAAATATATAAAAAATGGCGATATAAGGGAATGTATTTCCTTTATTTGTAAGACTCAATTTAAAAGCTCATGAATGATCTTCGCAACGAAATAGCTTTTGTGCGTCCGATACTTTTGAGCGCATTTGAGAACGGATGGGATGGAATCATAGGCGGCTCGTGGGGGCAATTGCCCCTCCTTTTCAAAAACAAAGGGGCACTGCCCCTCCGTTTTTCTAACTTCGAAGTTATAGATCGACTGGAAAATGCTAGTGCTGATCGATTCACGTGTTTAAAGAAAGAAGAATTGACTTAATAAGGGTACTTTAAATGTTTGTCACGTTTTTTGATGAAGATTAAATTGGAGCTTTGAATCGAAAGAAGGAAGTCTACTGTTGATATTTGTCTCGAAATTTCAGGTCGTGTCCCTAAGTTTTTTTTTTTTTTTTTTTTTTTTTTTTTTTTGAGACGATCAATTAACTAACAACAAAAATACCATAGCCCAATTTTATAAAATTTAAAATAAAATAATAAATAAATAAAGGCGCTGCCCACATCCCTCCTCCCGTGACTTCTCTGACCCCCCCCCCCAAATTTTTTGTGGTGAACCAATCGCCCATGGATAAAATCGCCCCCCCCCCCCCCAAAACAGGCCTCTGGATCCGCCACTGCGTGATCTATATAGGAGGAGCAGATTGCAATAACGAAATATTATTGGGCTTTGCACCGCTGACAGAGGCTGGCTTAAGTCTGGAGGAAAAAAAGTGTCTGGTAGGTACTTTAAGGGGAATCTCATCTGAGCCTAGAACATAGCCATATATGGTATGAGAAGCATTTAAGTGTGTAATAAATAATGTCTGTGACTGATACGCGTCAACATATAAGTGAACAGAACTTAATATGGAAAAGGCCTAGCAAAGGATTTTTCATATTACATCCCCCCTCCCCCAAAGAATACGACAGGATTGAATAGGGGGAAAAAATGAAGACGGGAAATTATCTGCAACCTCTTTCCTTTTTTTTTTCCTTCAATCTGAAATGTTATAACATTATACACATTACATATACAATAACACTACAGTTACTAATAAAAACACAGTACAATTAAAATGACATTGTAGTTTGAGGTAAAATTATGTAACACTCAATACTTTTTGTAAGTTCTCTACATAATTCAAAATATGTACTCAATATTCTTTCTTCTTTTAGCTCAAAGATGAACAATAATATTATTTCACTCGTGAGATAGCTTGAAGTTGCTCGGTACATTATATTTCCTCAGTTTAGATACATGAACTGTTTGTGTTTTTTCTTTGGTATGCGCATTCGGTTTGTTAATTTCATAATTAACATCTGAAATTTTTTGAAGAATTTTATATGGTCCACTGAATGGTTGAGACAATTTTCGAGAATTAGGGTATTTGAATTCTTCATATATGACAGTGTCATTTGTATTAAGAGTTTTGTCCGCAAATCTTGCATCGTAGTATATCTTATTTCTTTCGTGATATTCTTTAGTTCTTTCAACTGCCAATTTCCTTGCTTGTTCGACCGGAGGATATATGTCTTCTTTAATTGGATTTTTAAAAAATACAATACCATACATGAAATATGAAGGAGGAAACTTTGTTACTGAGTGTGGAGTCAAATTGTATTCTTGAGTCACCTGCTCCAGTAATTTAGGCCAAGGAATTTTTTTAGAAGTTTCATTTACTTCACACTTTAATCGAGTGACAATTGTTTGGTTTAGTCTTTCCACTTTGCCATTACATTCTGGCCTGTGTGCTGTAGTTAGCAATTGCTTAATTTTATTGTGCTTTAGAAACTTCTTAAAATGGGAAGACGTAAATGCCGGATTCTTATCACTCAAAATACTTTTAGGCACTTGTACGCTGAAGACTTGCTTAAGAAAGTTAATGTATGTTTCAGAAGTAATTGACTTTGACGCAAAAGACCACATATATCTTGAATGATGGTCAATGATTAATGTCATATACTTTTTAGTGGAATTGTTTTAATTGAAACCAGCCACACTATCTACTGCAACAAGATAAAATGCTTTTTCAACCGGAGGCATGGATTGTAGCAGGCCAAATCTATTTTGCCGAGGTTTCTTATTTACCTGACACGTATGACAATGCTTGTTAAAATTAGTTATGTCTATTGTTATATTTTGCCAATAGTAAACAGGCGTAAGTAAATTAATTGTTTTTTGAATTCCAGGATGTCCAATTTTTTCATGGACAGTTTTGAGTAGTTTATATCTTAAGGAGAATGGAACAACGATTCTCGTAAAACCCTTTCTGCGCAGGCATAAAATATTATTAATTTCAATGAAATTACCCATTAAATTGTCATTTTTTTAGCCTCTTTAATTTCCTCCAATTGCAGTAGATGTGAAGCTTAGGTTCCAGTAACTGTTACTGTATCTTCCTCTTTTAGATTACTTTTAGGTATGTCTCTTGAGAGCATATCAGCCTCAAAATTCTTGGTACCTTTCGTGTACCTAATATCATAGTCATACATGCTTAATAACAAGGACCATCGGAACAAACGTCCTTTTAAATTTTTTTACATTTTTGAGCCAAACTAACGAGGCGTGATCAGTATGTATGGTAATTTTTCGATCAAAAAGATAGTGATGAAATTTGTTCAAAGAATCGACTACAGTCAGACATTCCAGCTCCGTAATTCCATAATTTTTATCATAATCCTTTAAAGAGCGGGAATGGAAAGCTATAGGATGTAAGGTACCAGAATCATCAGGCTGTTTTAGTACTGCTACCACACCAGTTTGACTCGCGTCAACACAAATATGACATTCTTTGCTAGGATCAAATATTTTTAAAATAGGTTTACAAATCAATGAATTTTTCAAAACTTCAAAGGCTTTCTGGCATTCATCTGTCCATTGCCAGGTTGTGTCTTTTTTCAGCAAACGATTTAATGGATTTCTAATAGTCGCATACTTGTTTATAAATTTGTGATACACATTTATTGACCCCAAAAATCTTTGAAGAGATTTGACATTGGTTGGTGGTTGCAATTTTTTAATAGCTTCAATATTACTATTATCTGGGGTAACAATTCCATTAAAAATTTCATAACCTAAAAATTCAATTTTTGTCTGTAAAAAAGAGCATTTAGAAGCTTTTAGCTTAATGTTTTCTGTCCTGCACATTTCAAAGATTTGTTTAAGGTGATTTAAATGTTCTGTAAGAGTTTCAGAAAAAATAATTATATCATCAAAATAGTTAGTTGCAAATTTAATTTTTTGTTTTGTCAGAATTCGGCGCAGAGTTCTCTGGAAAATACTTCCGGAATTTTTCCAAACAAACGGTAATTTATTCCACTCATATAGGCCACTGTTAGTGACAAATGCAAGCTTTTCTGTATCTTGGGGATGTACGGGTATATGCCAGTATCTCGACGCCATGTCTAATTTTGAGAAATATCGGCTTTTTCCTAATTTATCTATGAGTGTTTCTATTAAGGACAATGGTTCTGCATCTGATTTTGTAATTTGGTTCAATTTCCTGTAGTTTATACATAATCGACTTTTTTTATTTTCGTCTTTTTTAAAAACTAGTGTAACAGGCGCACTATAAGGACTTGAGCTCTCTTTTATTATTTTTGCTTTTAACAATTCTCGAATTTGATTGTCAATTTCTTCCTGTTGTTTAAGGGACGTTTTATATGTCCTTAATGTCACCGACTTACCTTACCACGGGTAAGGTAAGTCGGATGTTAACCTTACCCGTTGTGGTTCAATTCTAATAGTTCCAACATCATACTTATTTATCGAAAATATATCGTCATAATTTTGGAGCATTTCCTTCAGATCCGCATTTTCTCCGTTTTCCGAATCCCCGTTGATTGACTGACGTGAGCGTAGGCCTCCACCCCCGCAATCCAACACGGAAACCTTAGAAAAATGAAGAGAATCATTTTTTTCTCTTCTCCAAATTTTCTTTTTTTCTCCTTCTTGATTACTGGTGCTATTAATTGCCTTTTTTATGCTATTTTCAGTTCGATTTTCCTTATTTTTTTAATTTTTTTTAGTTTTGTTAACTTTTTTTCTACGCTTACTTTTCTTTAATTTAGTATTTTCATTTCCAGCATCATTATTTTCACCGTCCTTAACCTTGATTTCAGGCAAAATGTGCAAAGACAAATCATTTAGCGCGGACTCAGAAAAAGTGATCAGTTTTTTCCGATCCTGCATAACGACCCGTCTCATACAGTCAATGACTAAATGAAATCGAATGCAACTCTTTAAACCTAATATGGCATATGGTAAATCGGTGTCTAGAATAAAAAATTCCACCGGTCTAACGATATTACCAACTTTAAGGTGGAGCGTGCATGTTCGGTTAAGTGTCAGAATTCCCTGGGTTTGCTTAACATTCACGATTGTTTTTTCTTCAATCGAGACATTTAATGTTTTTGCAATCACACTAGGAATAATGTTTGAGGTTGATCCTGTATCTAAATTTAAACAAATATTTTGCAATAAACTCGAGTTTCTTTTATTTTTAGTGTACACTTCATTATATAATTTATTTTCATTATATAATTTCTTTTCACTTTTGTAGATTATTTCGCCTTCTATATACCCGGGCACTAGTAATTGTCATGCTTCATTTGAATTTTCCTCTCCTTCCCTAAATTGTTTATCCTTATTCGGGGATTCTAGTAATGGTTCAACCGTCGAGGTATTTGGTTTATTTATGCAGGTTTATCCCCAATGATATGCGTTAATAATTCCTCGTCGTGCACAGAATTTACAAGGATTAGGAGGTAGCTCCAGTGTATAATGTGTTTTTTGTTTTTTACGGGCGTTCTTTTCCTCGTTTTGGTTTAAAACGCGACGTTTGTTCTGTGGTTGACTAAAATTATTTCGTGGAAAATTATTTCTACTTTGGTGAGCGTAATTAGGGTTTTGCCGAAAATTGTTTTGCATTTGGTTTCGCGGTACCCAGTTTTGATAAAATTGGGTAGGTCCCCTATAAGCACTTGGTTGTTGTGTCTTGGTCTTACATTCATTTTTTGACATTTCATGTGGTACCTCGTTAATTATCTTAGTGACCACTTGAAGCCATTCTGTGGGAGTTTGCGGGTCTTTAATTAGCAGAAAAGATTTAATTTGTTGCGGCAACCCAACTGAGAGCCCTTCTAGAATATGTTTGTTACTGAGATTTATTTTCCTCCCCAGTTCTACTTTTTCAGTGAAATAAGAGAATAATTCTTTGGCGTTTCCCGAGAATCTTAAGTTCTGGAAATCTGTGAAACTACTCATCGAGGTGAAATAATGTTCCTCAAAAATGTCTATTATCTCGCGAAAAGAAGTGCAACACAAACATTGATTAATATAGATTTTTAAGGCGGATCCGCGAATAAATTTCGGAATTTTTTTTAACTTCCAGCTATCGTTTAATTTATTTAGGTTCGTTTGTTGGTTAAAATGAGCTAACCAAGCTGAAAAATTTATTCCCAACTCTGGCTCAAACAATAAGATTTCTGGATTGCTACCCGTATTTGTTTGTTTTGCTTCATTTTCAGAAGCAGAAATCCGGCTAAATTTAGTTCTTGCATTTCCTCAGTAACAGTTTGGCATTCCGCATCTGTCCGCATCTGTGTTATTTACGTTCAATTCAGGCGGTACCTCAGCTTGAGTTTCAGCATCTTTTCGATTTGACTCTTTGTTTTCCATTTTCGAATTATTTTTATTAGAAGGGGCTATTTCTGGGTCATTTTCTATTTCAAGGTTTTGACTAGTTTTGCCACTACGCAATATCTTTATCTCTAATTTCACCAAACTTTAAAGCATTTCTTCTACTTTCCACATTCATATTCAAATCATTTAGTAAAATTCTAACAAGTGCTAAATTAAAGACATATAAAAATAGTACCACAAAAGAGACTATCTTACTTTAAATCAGAACCGAAAACACATTTACATTACATGAAACATTTTTGGCAACCAAACAAAATACTACCATAACGGCATGAGCCTTTTAAAGAGCTTGACCGATAAATATTATACATATTAGCCATAATTAATGCAAAGAGATCATGAAAACCTTTCCCTAGAAATCACAATATAAACGAAAATACCTATTTCAGGAAAGTAAAAATAACATATTCCGAAATCTAAAAAAAAATGTAACTCAATCACCAGCTTGATCTCAAGATTTTAGTTAAACGAAAGAAAAAAAAAACACATAAGAGATCCTTGCAAATCGAACTTTCAACGAGCGAGGCCCCTTTCATATGATCAGCACAGTAAACCATATGGGGGCACAATTTATCACCAGCAAGTGGATCCTAATGATGCTTTCGCACACTGGATGGGTCACACACACACACTCAGCAGATGCTAGCACTCGGAAAATTCTTTGCTGGAGTTCCACTAAAATGGTCTCAGGTCTCTGTCTTGCACTTAAAACTTTCTTTTTCTTTCTTCGGATATTCTGAATTGGTTTCAATGTTGTTAGCGGTTAACTCCGACAGACACTGTTTCGATGTCTTGAAGCAAAAAATCCTCTTACGCAAACCACTCAATGCTGTAAAATTTTAAAATGCTACAGCTCTGCCCTCATTTATCATCCTACCGGCTTGTAAGAACCGCCGCTCGGTTCTTATTACGAATCTTCATTTTCTCAAGTTGCAGTGTTGTGCCGTGATAATCTACCACGTAGGAAGAGGACAAAGCTACATTCACAATATCTTTATTTTTACATAGAATATACCAGCAGGAACTTCTCTTAACTAACCACCTTGTTTAGTTGTGCTACGATTTTTATATAGGGAATATCATTAAAAGATTACAGATAATTATCCCTCGATCATGTGATCTCACGTGATCTATATAGAAGGAGCAGATTGCAATAACGAAATATTATTGGGCTTTGCACTGCAGACAGAGCCTGGCTTAAGTCTAGAGGGAAAAAAATTGTCTGGTAGGTACTTTAAAGGAAATCTCATCTGAGCCTAGAACATAGCCATATATGGTATGAGAAGCATTTAAGTGTGTAATAAATAATGTCTGTGACTCATACGCGTCAACATATAAGTGAACAGAACTTAATATGGAAAAGGCCTAGCAAAGGATTTTTCATATTACATATATATATATATATATATATATATATATATATATATATATATATATATATATATATATATATATATATATAGGGGAATGTGGGGCAAAGTGAAATGATGAAATATTTACTCTGCTTTTAGCGCCACCTATATAGCAATATTTTAACTATGTAGTAACACATGTAACCTATTCAAGTCAAGAAAAAATTAACTCTGAAAATCATAGAACATGATAATACAAGCAATTTTCAAAAAATGTTACTCATGTTGTAATATTTTGCTGTAAGTCGAAAACTATTTTTGGTATTATTAAATGATAAATTTCTTGTAATTAACATGTTAAATATTAATTAAAACCTTCTAATATTCGGTGCAACGTTTATTTAGTTGATATTAAGTCTATTTTTATTTTAACTTGTTTGTACAATTAGACAAGTTCATGCGGGGCAAGGTGGATGTTGCAAAGTGAAATAGTTAATTTCGTTTAATTTTTCAATAATTTATTAAATCTCTTACTTATTTTTTATTAGTTTCTGTATTAAAATACCTTAATTTAGTAATTCATTTATTCATTTATTCACTTATTTTCCTATTCATTCACTTTTTTACTCACTCGTTTATTTTTCCTCATACAGTAATTCATTTTTTATTTTATTATTCGTTTATTTTTTTCAGCATCTTTTCATTTATTCATTCAACCTTTTATTTACTGATTCATTTGATCAAAAATATTTTTTTAATCGAATAGAAAACATTTCATTACAAAAATATTTTGTTTTTCACTTTGCTCCATGAAAAATTAAAGTGAAAATTTTTAAATTTTTTTAAAGCGAAAATTCACCGCCAAAAGTAAAAAATACTATTTCAATGAAGGTTTTATCATGTTTGGTTTACAATGAAGGTTTAAAATGTTGTTTCTTTATGTACTGTAGTTTTCAAGACAAATTTTCAATTTGTTCATTTTGAAAAATCTCAGTCATCTTAACCATTTTACTTTGTCCCACATTCCTATATATATATATATATATATATATATATATATATATATATATATATATATCGCTCTCCAACACAAAGTTGTTTTCACATGACTTGTACGTAATGACATATAATGGATGGAATCAGTTGTGGCATCTCATCAGAATTTAAAAAAAAAAATAGAAGACAGTTTTTCAAATTTTTACCTTATTTTTACCTCAAAAGTCCCCTATTGTTCTCAAAAAAGAGTAGCAATTTTATCCTTTAAAATTCAAAATAATGCTGCAGGTAGTCTAGTTTTTTTTTTTTTTTAAACTTCATTTGTGTTTTATTTAATATTATTTTTTATTTAAACCGAAACATATATTCATTTCTGAGTTAAATATACTTTAAAGTAACAGAATAAATGTTTGTTATGCATTAGCGTGGGTGTCCACAGCAGCTATGTCTTACATAATGTCTACACATTTGAAAATTTATAATCATATTTCAGATAAAAAACATATCATTCTTTCTTCAAATTATTCTGAACTAAATGAATCGCTTTGATTTTAAAGAAATTACTTTTTCACTAAATTAATTTTTACCGAAAAATTTTAATGCTTAGCAAAAGAATGAAAAATTGTCCTACATGTTTCATTTTTAAAGAAGTGCACACTTCTACAACTGGTTATAAATCAATACTTCATTTTATAAACAATAAACAGGAAAACATGTTTCTCCTAGGCAACAGGTATTTAGATAAGTTTGCAAATTGTGGCATCTGCTATATTTTGGGAATAGGAGTTAAATACGAGATGAGTACGTCAATTCTATGCCATTAGAATGAATAATAATTTTAGCGAAGAATTTTTATTTAAAAATTTTTAATTGACTGATTTGCATACAGCGCTTGTATTTTTAACTGCCATAGAAAAGAATATTGTGTTGTAATTATTGCTTGGTTTATAATCAAATTTAAGTTGAAATTAATTCTTAGCTTGGACAAATAATAGTGTCATTTACATGAAATTTTTTGCTTTTTGATCATGCCAATGACAAAACAGACATGCTAATGACGTCCATGCGTATTAATGTTATTAACACTTAACTGCTATCCTTTATAAATATTATTTTAACTTGATCTTGATGCACATTTAGGCGCTACATTTACTACTTCAAAGAGTAGCAATATATTTGCCACAAAATGAACAAAAGAGCTAATTATTACTTAAGTCAGGCAATCGTTTATGAAAAACAAAGATCATTTTTAAAAGAAATTTTAAATAACTAGCACTGCTAGCAACAGTTATTGTATAGAGGACACTTTATTAACAAATCCTTTTTTTTTTCATATTTAAAAACTTTTACCACTAATAATATTTTAAGATTTTACTTTTGAAAAGTCTCCTAGTTTGAGAATCACCCATACATTTATTATTATTTTATTTTTACTATTATTTTAGACTATAAAAACCAATCAGTAAACATAATAGCATTAATACTTTGCACACATTTGAAAATAATCAATAAATCAGTTGAAACTAAGTTTTGTGTAATAATGTTGATTTTCTGTAATACTCCACACTCCAGGGTCCCCAGTACCCAACACTATGCATTTGTGGTTTAACCAGTTGGATGGGACCCTGAATACAGCACTGGTTGCTTGATAAAGACCAAAAGTCGAGCATTCTCTGGTTTAGCCCCTCCAGAGGTATTGATTCATTTGGAGGACTTTGTGACCACGACAGACTTAACGTGCCCCAGTCACCCTTAACGACCTCGGAGGATCTTACACCGGCTTGGATCAAGCCCGTGGCCCTTAGGTAACGATTCCGACTTCCTACTGATCAGACCCCACGGCCTATTTTTGCAATACAGTTTGTATGTGCAATAGTTTCACCAGTAGAGCGATATAGTATATGTATGTATTTGTACATGTGTGTGTCTGGTGATGGAAAACTTGATTCAGATGCTTTAACAGCAATGAAAGTACCCAATTTATAGCGATAAATCATATCCTTTTCCTTCTAAGATTATTCTCAGGAGCCACTGTAAGTAGTTCTGATTCTACTATAGAGTATTTAATGTTACTTAATATCCATTTTGTTTCATTAGCTGTAGAAACATTTACGTGCAATAAATTTTCCAAGGTTTGGTCGAAAAATGCTGAGATTTTCTAGAAAAATTTCCCTCTGCATTTCACTGTAATTATTGTTACATTTTTCGAAACCGCAAGACGTTGCAACTGTAAATGAAATACGGCTCTTTGCAGTTGATATATATAGGTGGATTGTATTCCCAACACTTCAATGATTCCGAGAAAAGCTAATATAGCAGATATCTCGAAAGGTTTTTCCTCGCTTTTCTAAACCCTTTGGGTAAAGGGAGGGGGAGTCAGTAGAAAATCTTTTGCAGTGAAGCTTCGGCGAAACTTTCAGAAACAATTTTTTGCCGGGAAACTTTCAATGGAGAAAACATTCTCTCAAAGTCGTAGAACATGGATTCCGGCAAACATTTAACATCCTTGGTGTCTTTTTAAGCTATATGCAATCAAACTTCACTATAAGGACGCTCAGACTATTTGTTTATATTTTTATTGAGCATTAATTTTGTTATTTATCGTATTCGCGTATTTGTTTTATATTTATTTTGTTATTTCGAAAGGATTTGCTTTTCTTTTATGTTTCATCAAATGCTTTCGAGGTTTTAGTCTAAAATAAAATAAATCTGAATACGCTACATTGGATTTGCATTGGAATAGCAATATAGATTCAATTATCATATTTTATTAGCTTTGGAATGTCGCAATGGCTTTCCGGGGCGACTAAAAAATACTTTGGCCACTGATTCCTTCAGAGCAAGAATGTTTTAGAACTCGTGTTACATTGAATTTCCCTATAAGCACGGAGGGATAACTAGTTCCGGTGCCTAATATTCTTCCTGGCTGAAAAACTTTTACAATTTTTGTTGGTCTCCGGTTATTTCAGATTACATTTTTTCACCTCTCTATCCAAATTTAAACCTTCTCAGTCGAGAGAGGGGGTATTGGAATAAATAAGAATAATAGCTACGTAACTGAAGATCAGTGTACAGTGATAATATAAACTTATAATATATGAAGCAATGAGAACCAAAGGGATGTAAGTGCAAAACTAAAAATTTTGAGATAACCAGTACAAATGGTAGGTGTACCTCTCCTCTTGTCTTACGGCAAGAGATAGTACTAATAGCCCTGGTAGGTGCTGCTGTATAGCATGAACTAGAAAAAAAATTCAGTGGAAACCTGCCTAGGTCGTTATCTTTAAACGCGTTTTACTCAAAACTTGAAAATGTCCACTTACATCCCTTTGCTTCTTATACTGCCTCATATGAGCTTTTCGTTTGATATTTAATGTAATAATAAGTGACGCATATAGTACTTAAAACTTTCCATTAGAGTTAAATGGTGTATAAAATGTGACCATGATGAAGTTTCATTTGTGTTAGAGAGCTTTAGCAAGTTTTAATTCTTAAAAGAGGGCGATAACCAGAAAAAAACTGAAAAAAAAAAGTCCGTTGCAATGGATATTTATATTATTCCGATGCTCAATTTTTTGCCAAATCTTGACAAAATAATGGTGTTATTACTTTCTAGAAAATGCTTTGTCAATATACTTTTAATATCTTGTCATTCTAGATAGCAGAAGAAACTTATTTTTCGATTCCTACTATTAGTTTACATTCGCCTTATTTATATTTATATATCCTGTTCAAATTTTGAAAACGTGAATAAAATACTTTTTATTCATTCACTTAAGTTCAAATATATTTTTTAACTTGTTGTAGATGACACTTGAGGTTAACACGGTTTTTTCAAATATGAATTCATCAATTAAATTTAATTAATTAATTTTTGTTTTATAAAGATTAAATGTCTCTTTAATAAGATATTAAGCGTGACATAAAAGTCCAACACCTTATATAGAAAGGAAAATGGAAAATTGCAAGGAAATTCGCTCTTTTTTTTTTTTTGCCACTTAATATTGTGATTATATCTTATGCATATATTTACAATAATTATAATTATTTAATAAAAAGTAACTAAAATACAATTTTTCTTTGTTGATGTAAGTAGGAATTGACTTTTAAAAATTTATATTAATGGTTTTTTATAAGAAAAAAATGTTTAATGATGAACTTTAATAGACTATAGAAGCCACTAAATAAGTTAGTCTTGTTAATTACACTGATAACACCATTACAGCTTAAAACTTTTCGCAGCTAAAAGCTAGAATTTTATGAAGGGTCAGACCCGGAAAATTTACAGCAGAATAAATGAAATATCGCTATTTTAGAACTTACTGACACGAGAACAGAAAACATCTATCAAAATTACAGATAAATCTTAAATTATGATAAATATATTTAAAAAATTTTAATTTTGAAATCAAAGGTAAATGTTTTTAAAATATATCTAAATGTGTCACCATCGTTAATCTCACATTTTCAAATCAATCCGTGAATACGTCATCACATTGGAAACAACGCTGTTGCACTCGACGTCGGAAGTAACACCTAAAGGATATTATTTCTCAGCACTTTCATTCTTTAATAGCTTCAATCATGTGTGCAGTTTTCTACTCTACAGCAATTTCGTTCCTTGTCTAAAGTTTTGAAATGTTTCTATGCATAATATTACGTTTAGAAAGTTGGTATCTAGCATGTATTTAATTTTTATTTAACAAAAACCAACTAGCATTAAAAACGGTTTTCTTTTCTTTTTCAAAAAATACTAAATCATTTCCACCAAAAAATAAAAACTACATCAGAAAATAACTAAAATATCTTAATTTGCAGTTTCAGAAACAATAATACATTATTGTTATTTATTCTGCCGTGGAGAGGTAAAGGGAAAAACCCACAAATTTTCCCTTTTTCCTCTCCCCCTCTCATGTAATCTTTTGTAAAAATTAAGTTTTATAATCCATTAAAACAGTTTTAATCTCTCGAAAAGCGTTCAAAATGTTCACAGAAATTCTCGCAACTAATTACGTCTACGTTTCCACGTTTACGAATAAAGATGTGAGACTGAATGCATTAACGCCATTAAAAGTATCCATTAACAATAGATTTCAAGGACACTCGTTCTTGAAAAGACGTTTAATGCCAGTCACTTCCTTCAACTTTCTTAATCTAATAAGAACCGGAAAAGACCGAAAAGTCATGTGGCTTGGCTTGATGAATGACATTCTGTCTTGGTTTCTTAAGAAAACGCTTCTTAAAAGTGAGCTCAAAAATGAGTAATTTACTCAATCCATTTGCACAAAAATGAGTTATTTGGTCAATACATTTCACGGATGTGACATTTTTGCTCTTTTACTCCCGAAATTTTAAAACTTCAACTTTTAAGTATAAAGAAACTTTTCGAAAAGTTGTACTTTACGTTACGAAGCATAAGTGTCCGAAAAGTCCTTGACACGTTTTAAAAATTTATAGAAAAGTAAGAAATTGTTGTAAGAATATGTGGTTTGCGCCGTAATACATCACAGGTTCACAAATTTTTCATGACATCGTAAAAAATGGAAAAAAACAACATAAAAGTGTAATAATAACTAATCACTGTATCATCACAGAAAGAAAAGCAAAACGTCATGTGAGGTGTTTAATCATTTTAGTAAACAGAAAGCAACATTTCATTACCTGAGTTCAATTTTTGTACCGTTTGGACATTGGATGAACATGAGTACCGTTTAGATGTGGTACAAGCAATATAAGGTGCACATAAGTCTGTGAAGCATTATAGCACAAACCGCACATTCCTACGAAAATTTGTTGCTTTTCTATTAGTTTTTGAAATAGGTCAAAGACTTTTCGGACACACCGTATACCAACTAAAAGCCAAAGTTTTTTTTTTTTTTTTTTTAATCCAAGAATAAATAGTAAATATATGCATGAAAATGTCACACCTATGTAAATGGATTAAACAAATTATAATTGAATATTTATCAAACTATTTAACATTGGTGATAGAATAGGGGGTTGAATGAACAAATATGGGATGTGGCTTCGCAGTGATTTTGGAATGGTTCCAAACATTAATATTATATTGCATAAAATTAAATAAAAAATGAAGCTCCTAAAGCCTCAGTCCTGAATCAGCTAATTGTGTCCCAATTGACGTCGAATTCCTTTCTTCATTGTTGAACAATGTATGCACACTTAAGATTGCTCACGAACTGAAAGTCATTTACGTTCGCGATTCCTGAGAGAGAAAAAAAATTACCCCTTGTAATAAATAAACTAACTACGAATGTGGTTATTTTTTTATCATGTTTTAAAGTAGAGTCATTCCATTTGAAATCAGGCAGGCAGGTATGAAAAGTGTCATATGACCGATTTTTTTTGAAAAAATTACAGTAGTTACAACTAAGTAGTTACAATATCCTCTAGACATCGTTTTTGAAAATTTAGTTAGGTTTTTTGATAAAGAAAACAATTTATTTTTGTGGGGGAAAAAACTGCATTTTTACCAATTTTATTTTTTTTTCTCCATGAAAAAAAAATTTTACTCAACGGAGATGGCAATCTGAAGCCCTTATATGGTAGTTTCATAGCATATTTTATTATAATCCTTAAATGCATACAGCCTTGGAAATAAAATTTGAAATTTTGAAAATTTTCAAAAAATAACGATTTTTGAAGTGAGTTTACTCAAAAAACCCATTTTTCTAAAAATCTAAAAATTGGCTCATTCGAACCCCTTTTAATGCTTAACAAGTGGATATACACCGCATCTCGTATTTTTTCTCAGAAAATGTTTTATGATTTTTTTAAAGTGACCTTATCGACCATGGCATGCATGTAAAATGAAAATGTCTAAGAATTTCATTCACTGAAATTCTGATTATATTAACGCTTAATAGCTACAATAATAGTGTACTTTATCAACAATTAAAATCTTACTGACTTTTAATTACATACGTGTAACAAACCGCTTTTGACAACCCAGTGTATTCGTCTTTTTCTATGACTCTGTGCGTATATTTCCAACCCTTTCATAACAAAATGTTTTAAAACTTTTTCTGTGGAAGTTTTGCCTTCATTCAAGCAAAAGGTGTCATAATTTATTAAATGAAAATAACATCTAAGAACCTTTAACATATTTAACAAGCATGATGGTTTGACTATGAAATACATCCAGTATTTTAATTTATCTGAAAACCTCGGGCATTCCAATAAAGCAAAAAGTTCTATGAATTATTGATGGAAAAATCGTCAAAGCATATAATTTTATTTCGAGTGGATATTACGAATGTACTCATAGCGCCAGAAAATTCTTTGAAAAAATCGCAATCAAATTAGAAATTGCCGAATTTGATTCTAGAGACATTTAACATATTTCCAACCCTTTCGTGACGGTTTTGAAAAAAAAAAAAGTTTTGATACCTTTTCTGTGGAGGTGTATATTCAAGAAAAAGACATCTTGAAATTATAATGTAGCAAACAATAATATCTAAGGATCCTTGACATAATAATCAAACTTGAAGGTTTGACTATCAATACATGCAGTAGTTAAATTCATTGTCTAAAATTCAATACTACGCTGAAGTATAAAAAAACAATCAGAAGTTCGGCCATTGAATTATCATTTGAACAAACAACAATGAAATAACTTGATAATTAACAACTTTTGAATCAAGAACGTCTGATTTAAAGCATCAAAATTTAATTCTACATATTCTTTCCCAGCACTTATAAAATGTTCAAATGCTTATTTAGAAACCGAACAAAATAAAAGCTCTTGAATTTCGGTTTAATTGGTATTTCACATTGAAATGAGAACTACTGAAGTTGAGCAGGACGAAAACTAATCACCTCTTGATTAAAATTTCCTCGTTATCTTAACATGTTTTACTGAAGCTGAATAGAGCGAAAGGGAGAATACGAATAAAAATCAAATTAAGTGAAGTAAAGTATGCTGCTTTGCTTTTCTGTTGAAGATTTTCCATTGAAAGACCTCTCGAGGAATTTTATCAGAATTTTTAAACATGTCTTTTTTGAAGAGTTACTAACTTTTTCGTAAAGTAATTTAAGTGATTTGGAATCTAAACCATTCTCAGAAATTTTTACTTTGAGTTAGAATCTTATTCCTTCGTTTTCAATTATTTTGAGCATTTCTATTTGTGAATTGGCTTGATTTTCAAGTATATTGGATTATTTCGAAACGAAAAAAACATGCCGGAAAAGGTCATTTTTCCTGCATGTTGTTTCAATTTATTGGAGGAAAGTAAATGTTTTGGAAATTTCAAAACGTGAAGATTTCTTTTTATTTAATTTTTATCGTATCTCGTATGATTTTTTTCCCTTGAAGTCCAAACTTTTAAGTACATTTTTCGCATATTAAATACTTCAGTAAACTCATGCAATAAAATTGTTTTAAATAAAGTTCAAGAATTTTTTTAATTTAATATGAAAAACTTAACCTTCACACTCACTGCTTGTGCTGAAATTTTTAAAAGATGACTGAAAAAGGTCATATTTTCTGATATGATTCCATCCAGCGTCCTAATGATTTTGTAACCTTAATCAAGCTCAAGACAGAAACGAATATTTTTGTTCATGTTTTCTCGTATATTAGCTTTGAAGAGTCAAAGCAGCACACTGACTAGCATTCTTTTCGGGATCTTGACACAGTAGTTTGATGTCCAGTATAGTTTTTCCAGTAAGACTTTTCTCTCTTAGAGTACAGGAAAAATTCCAGAAGAACTATATCGCAACGAACCGTGGTAATCGAGAAAATACGTAAAATTTTCTAAATGGTTTCCAAAAGGATTATAATAGATTTTAACCCTTCTTGTTTGTGGCGCCACAATTAGCGTATGCTATTGTAACGATAATTTGGACGTTCTCGCGATTTCTTACGATGAGAAATTTTACTAGGCATTCAATTTTACCGAGAATGCCTAAGCCAAATCTATACTCTAGGAAGCTTCAACATGTCGCATGATTATGCAACATGAACGCTGACGACTTTCTTCATCTTGAAAATTCACAGAGTTCCAACTACCGACCTTATGAGTAAGATACCAACGCCTAACTTCTACGCCACCCTACCGTCTAAGAGAAAATTTTGACGTCATACTCAGTGTGTAAAAAAATGCATGCTTCCATGTACTTCCTCCGTCCAAAAACATGTTACAAATTTCTCTCTTTGGTCCGAAAGCGTAATATTCATTTACTATTCTAATTAATATGAATAACTTCATAAGCAAATATCTAACAACACAAAGGTCACTAACAGAAAGATTTAACTTTACGAACCTTGACCAGGTTCTCACCTTGTATAGATATTTTTGTAATCATCAATCTTGATAAATTTATGAAAGAATGGATATCGTTGAATAGTTATATTTAATAAAACAAACAAAACTATTCTACTGTTTTTTTTTAAATTTATTTATCGTCAGTCAAATTTAGCTTACTTTTTATCATCAATTCTAAATAATAATTTTGAGTAAGAATGGTCAAAAAATCAATTATGGTTATAGTCATATGTTCCTGTAACTGAAACCTTAATTTTACTTGACCAGTTATAGGCACATTAGCTTGAAAGGATCTTAAATATCTTTATTAATGGCAAAAATATACCCATATGATAGAATAAAACTAAGAAATTAGTATTTACAAATAAAACTACGATCTGACAATAAATAGAAATGTCAGATCCTTCAAGAAAAAAAAACCTTTAAAAAATTAAAGAAAGTTGCCTTTTTTTCCCTTTTAAACATTGAATACGATCATACATAAAACTTTTGTTTGTAAAAAATGTGGTGGGGTGTTCTTGAATGATGCTATTTTGAGAATCTACTATTGGTGTTCATGGAATATCGATTACGTACTTGATATTGATAATACAAGACAAACCTGCCCATTATTGATTCGGTGCCCAAAACTAGTAATTTACCCTAATTGTTTCTAGATAAGTTTGAAACGTAAAAAATCTAAGAACCAATATGTCAAAATCCAATTGTCGATTAGATATAAATCTTATAGACCACTCATCTTTAAAGTTTTTGACCGTCATGTATAAAACTTAAGGAATAGGATTTGTGGGAGTGCCGGATTTGGGGGAGCAAGTCTTGGAGGCAACAAATTCACCCTATTTATAAAGGTTTTCTTCGTCGATACTCGATATAAAAACTTAAACCAAAATGGGTATGAGTGGCAGTTTCAAGTTGATGTCCATGTTCGAAAAAATTGATGATCAGTGCACTGGGATGAGGGTTCGAATTATCTAGGTATACGTCAATTGGTTTGTGTTTATGACCGCTTGTGTGCCAGTTGCTTTGATTTAGAACTTCTTCGTTTGAACTAAATTTAGTTTGCATCAAAATATGCCTTATTGTTCGAATTGTGGGTGTCATTTTGATTTATTACAAATCCGCCATGTTTTCCTCTTAAATTATTTAAATATGCGCAAAAGTATTTGCACTTCATGTGCCTACTAGATGCCAAACAACGGTTTATTTAGAGGCAAAATAATCTCAAATATACTTCGTTATTTTCTCAATTGTTATGGAAAGTATGTCACAGTGTTGGAGGGAGGAAACTTCAATTAGTTTATAGTTTCAAATGCTTCTTTTAAATTATAAAAAAACTTTCATTTTTCATCAAACATATTTTTGCTTTCTTTCTTTTTACGTTTGCAATGTAAAGTAAAACACTACCAACAACAAAGACAAAGTAACCAAAACTTGTTTCACAAAAGAAAAAATTAACCGCAGTTTTTATCACCACTTGAAACGGCCAAATTCACGTTTCTTCCTCCCTGTCAAAGTGTTTCAAGTGACCTCCATCTAAAAAAACTGGTCTTCTTCTTGGCTTCTCCATTTTTGCACTTAAAACTTAGTTACAATGCCCATATCTTTAATAAGGGCCACAAGGGTCGTCCACAAATGATGTCACGCTTTAAGGGGACCGTAGACCTTCCAAGTAGCTGAAATCGGTCAAAAATATGATTTTTTTATTCAGTGGAAGTAACAATATATGAAGTGTTCTGAATCGTATGAAAAAACCTCTTGTTGATCTGATGTTTTATCGCGAAGTTATATGCGTTTAAAAAAAAGTAAACAGAGCGTATTTTCCATTAAAATGGCTGTAAAACATGTAAACAAAGTTGAAAAACTAAGTGTGAAACTTGTAAACTAAGTTTCAATAAATTCTTACATTGGTATTAATGTCAAATATTTAGTCATCGTGAAAATATCTTTCGGGAGGTATTAAAATACGAAGAACATGAAATGTAGGTGAAATTAGACTTTAACTTCATTTATCTCGGACTGGTGAATTCGATGCGACACAGATTGAAAAAAGCTCCATGCGACTTAATTTTTGTTCGATATGCTTCAAATTTCAGAATATGATACTTTGATAGTAGTTTGATAAAACTGGGTATGCATTAAGGTTTAAGAGAATTTTATGTTGCTTAAAAATATTAAAGTTTTGATTTTTATGTAATGTTTGCAACAAAAACTATTGCTTTACGCGAAAAAAAATACTGTGCATTTAAAAATTGACCAATCCTTAAATGGATGCCCAAAGTTCTTGGCAGTGTTCTGTTCTTTGATAAAATGCAAATTGTTTGAGAAAAGAACAAAAATTGAGTCGCATGGAGCATTTTAAAATTTTTATTTTAAATTTCAAAATTTTTAATTTTAATAAAATTTTATATTGCATTTTTTTGCTTGATATTTTGCATGCTAATAAACTTACTAACTTTTATGCCCAGTTTCATATTTCAAAATTAATAAACAAAAGAAAAATCTTTCAAGGTCCACGGTCCATTTAAGAGGGGGAGGGGTAAGTGAAACTATGTCATTTTGTGCAAAGAAGAGGGAGGGAGTAATA
The DNA here is from genome assembly GCF_026930045.1 of Uloborus diversus. Lineage (NCBI taxonomy): Eukaryota > Metazoa > Arthropoda > Arachnida > Araneae > Uloboridae > Uloborus > Uloborus diversus. The sequence goes on from NC_072733.1 coordinate 82,634,035, forward strand.
AGAAGTGTGACATCACGCATTTTTTCTACCAAAAGCTTATGTAATATAGCATATAGCATGTGACAAGGGGGGGAGATGAAATGTGACACTTTGTTGTAAAAGGGCAAGGGATTCAAATATGCTAAAATGTCTAACGCCATTTATGGATAATCTCATAACGCTTGGGTAAAGTAACCAAACCTGGATAGAGTAAGGTGAAATGAAAATTCCCTGTGAAAATCTCTTTATTTTATAGTATTAATATTGAGCCTCCATATAAATAAGTATTATTTAGCACTGTGAAATACCTGTTATTTTGTTTTTTAGAAGGTGATAAATAAGTAATGAAAATATAAGAAATGGAAAACGCTTTTTTAAGGTTGCTATGAGCCTTTAACAAGAAATTGTACCTTTCTAGAGGAATTACAGTAAAACCTGTGAAGTTACCACCCTTGTAAGTTGAGCACCTGTCTAAGTTGACCGCTTTTATCAGGCACAGAATTAGCCATTACCATATAAATCAACCTCTGTAAGTTGACCACTAAAGTAGTGCACCGCAAGTGGTTAATTTACACAGGTTTCACTGTACTTGCATTTATAGTTATAGCCAGCGCTTAATTTCTAACGAAAAAAGTGTAGGAGCCCTATAGTCTTCGAAACTTATTTTCATACGTAAATAGCATGCATTATGTTTACAACTATGAGAATATGTGAATATTCTCATAGAATTGAAAGGAAGTACAGTAGCTGAGCTCCCGTCAGCTTCCATTTTATTTAAGACCTGGTTTAAGTAACGGAGAGGGAGTTAAGGTACTGATATAAACAGTTCAAATAGCTGTGATCTAGAATAGTTTAATGTTTAGTTGAAAATTTTCATCCAATGCGCAATAATCTGATAAAATTTATGGCTAGATCAAATTAATTTTAAAAAAATGTTTCAGAAAAGCTAATATTAGATTCATATTGTAAAAATTAAAAAAAATGTCTTCAAAATATGGCATTCAAAGAAAGAAAATCAATGCTCATTAAAATACATTTAAAAAAATAATTTGACCTACTTTCATAACAAAAACATTAATGAATATTTATCATGAAGAAACGTTTTTAAAATTCTGTAAAATCGCTTCCTTGCCTTTTTTTTTTTTTTTTTTTTAACATTTCGTTTAACTTCATTTATGAATGAAAAACAGCAATTAAAGTGTGAGAAATGAAATGAAAGTAAAGTGACCTAAAAAACTTACCTCCAATGAGTTTAAAGCACGAAAATTTTCTTTAAAAACCTTTATTTAAATAATTTAAATTGCATACGCTAAAACTACTCTATGACTGACATATGTCGCTAAACGTTGATGTTCAGTTAATTGTGGTTGAAAATGCATCAGTCGGTTTTCAGTATGATGGTTAAATATAACACAACTTGCATACTACTTATAGCGTCTCGGAAGTAACCATATATTTCTCTTCCCCTTTATTTAATTTTATGTACATTGAATGAATAACTTAGAAAATTGACAATCGATTGAAAGTATCATTTTTTTGCTCTTAACATCGATCGATTTGCATCAATTCAAATTATTTCGCTAGAGCCTTCAACATTTTAAATCTTTTTTTATTTAATGTATGATATAAGTAGGAATTCTCTAAAGAAGATTTTTCAATTTATTCTATTTACGTTTGACAAAAGTTTAGGAACATCTTTCATTTACAGAAGAAAAAAGGTTTCCAAAAACAAGTTTTTAAAACTAGTTATTCGACTAACAAAAAACTTTTCATCACCTTCTCTAACATTAAAAAGAGGATTTAATTTAAAAATTCAAACTTCCAATCAACTTTTTGTTTTTAATAAAATTTATAGCTAAATATTTAATTTTAAAGTGCATTAAAGAAATGTAGCATACATTAGTATATTTAACATCCGTCTTTTCTTTCTAAAAATTCACAGTGATACCTTTGAATCGCAAATTAAATTCGCAGCCTTTACATGAAAATATATTAAAAGATATATTTCAACAAAATATTTTGCTATCCTAAAGGACGCCGCCAGAATTTTTTTCAAATTCGCTGCATAAATATACGTTGTCAAGCTGATTAGATAGCGTAAAAGAGTTTCCTTACATTAAAAAAATGTCATGTCTACATCTTTTTAAAAAGCAAATTATTTTATGTATCGAGAAAAGTCTTGACTTGTTATTGTTTACAAAGGCATCACTGAAGAGTACGCTATTTTTAACAATCAATAACTTATAAACTTAAAATACGTAAACTACTTCAAGACAAGCAAAAACAAGTTTACGAAGTTGACAACAGAGAAAAAATGAATGTTGTTTTCCAAATCGCAGTTCAATCAAAACATTTTTCTGTTTCTTCACGCAGGTTAAAAAAATAACTGATAACATTTTTCTTCAATTAAAACCAAAACATTGAAAAGAGCAAACATTCTTGCAAGACGAGATTGTAAGTCTAGGTTCACTAAAAAGAGATAGTCAATAACTTACTAAAAAGGAAAAGAAAAATCTATGAGGGAAGTTAATTTATCAATAACAGTGAAGAATAAAATGTTTTCTTAAAATGAAAAAATCGTTAATGTAAAGTAATTTAACTCACAAAATACACAAAATTAATAGAAAAAGGAAACGAAAATTAATTCCAGCTTCATGAAAATCTGAAATCAAAAAACCCGCATTTAAAACTAAAAAATAAACTTTTATTCAATGCAAACAAAAAACTTACTTAGGATTTTCTTTAGGTTCCCAGTATTTGCAGAATAATCGATGACCCTTTTTATTGATTATAGTACCTGAAAAACTATTGATATCATCGGAGGAGACAGCGTGCGGAGTCATGTTCAACCATCAAGAGAGAACTTAGAAGACGCGAGGAGAAATGAAAGCCACGAGGAATTTCCTCTTCGTTTACTTGCAAACTCCGTCTTTCTGTGTTCCACAAAGATACTCGCGCATCGCAGAATCCACGTTTACAGTCTGTTTACAGTTTCAGCCACCAATCAGAAGCCGAAATTAGGGGAGGTCCTAGACGGAAATGACATCACGGTAGTGACGAAGTTGATCTAGCCGAAATTCAAATCCTGAGGAAAAGGTAACCAAGCAGAAAAAGTTTATTTCTCCCTGATAATCTTATTATAGCTCCTCTTTTTCTTTTTCGATAAACTGTCAATTATTGTGTTGGTTGGAACATTGATAACACACTGATTGGAATGAAACAAAAACAAAAAAAAAGGTTGCTTTAATCTTTTGCTGATTCATGAGAATTGTTTTTATTTCATAAATAGTTCTTAATTTATACTGATGATAAACGGTTTAAAAGAACATAAGAATGGTGTTTTTACGCTTCGTGAAAACGTTTCATTGTCGTCAGTGGTTAATAAATGTATAGGGGAAAATAACTAAAGCTGAAATTTGAAAAACATTCAAAATGATTACGAATGAAAAAAAGTTATATTTTTCAAAAGCTAAATTCGGTAAATTATTGTGTTGATTGAAAATTAGCTATCGCTTCGTTTAAAATGGAAAAAAAAAAGTTGCTTTTATCTTTGCTGATTCATGAGAAAAATGATTTTTGTTTTAAAAATAGTTTTTAATTTGTACAGATGATAAGCGGTTTAAATGCGATGTTTTTGCGCTTCGTGAAAACGTTTCACTGTTGTCAGCAGTTAATGAATGTATAGGGGAAAATAACTAAAGCTAAAATTTGAAAAAACGATCAAAATGATTATGGATGGAAAAAATTATATTTATCAAAAGCTAAATTTGGGAAATGATTGTATTGGTTGAAGCATCGCTATCGTTTCGATTAGAATGAAAAAAAAATAACTGCTCTTATTTTTACTGATTCATGAGAAAAACTATTTTTGTTTTAAAAATAGTTTTTTATTTATACTGATGATAAACGATATAAAAGAACATATGAACGGTGTTCTTTCACTTCGTGAAAGTTAATGTGACAGTTAATGAATGTATAGGGGAAATTAACTGAAGCTGAAATTTGAAAAACAATCAAAATTATTTTGGATGGAAAAAGCTATATTTATCAAAAAATAAATTTGGGAAATGATTGCTTTTATTGAAACATCGCTATCGTTACGATTAGAATGAAAAAAAAAATATCTGCTCTAATCTTTGCTATAAGAAAAATGATTTTGTTTCATAAATAGCTTTTATTTTATACATATGATAAACATTTTAAGATAGCATAAGAACTGTGTTTATACGCTTCGTGAAAACGTTTCACTGTCGTCAGCAGTTGTTGAATCTATATGGGAAAATAACTAACGCTGAAATTTGTAAAACGATCAAAATGATTAAGAATGAAGAAAGTTATATTTGTCAAAAGCTAAATTTGGTAAATTATTGTGTTGAATCAAACTTTGATTAGAATGAAACAAAAAAAAAAAAAAATAACTGCTCTAATCTTTGCTAATGAATGAGAAAAATTATTTTGTTTCATAAATAGCTTTCAATTTATATGTATGATAAACATTTTAAGAGAACATAAGTACAGTGTTTTATGTTTCTTGTAAACGTTTAACTGTCATCAGCAGTTAATGAATGTATAGGGAAAAATAACTAAAGCTGAAATTTGAAAAGTGATAAAATTATTACAAATTTGAAAAAGTTCACTCTCAAAAGCTAAATTGCGTAAATTATTGTGTTGGTTGACACATTGATAATACGTCGATTTAAATTTAAAAAAATGCACCAATCTTAGCTGATGCCTGCTCAAAATTAGTTTTATCTAATTTTAAAAAATTTAATTTATATAGGTGATAAAATTTGTTAACGGAACGTAAATCTTTCATGCAAATGTTTCATTTTCACCAATTAATAAATGAATACGGAAAAATAACTTGCGCTGAAATGTGAAAGTGATAAAAATAAAAGCAAAAAGAAGATGTGTCTGTCAAATGCTGACAATTATCAGGTTGATTGAAAGAATGGTTACATGTCGATCATAGCGAATCGAAAAAAAGTAGTTCTAACCTTAGCTGATGCATGATAAAAATAATTTATATATGGTCATATTATAATATTATAAATGCTAAACATTTTCATATCTCATTCTAGAATCTTGTTGAAAATTAACGTGTTGATATATAAATTATAAATAAGAAACCTAAGTCATGCAGGAACACATGTTTACCAACACAATATGGACGCAATGCATATGTACGTACATAAAGCCAGAGACTGAAAGAACCGAAACGGGTCACAAATGGTGATAAATTATTACACAAATTTCATTTTATACAACATTTTAGTTTCAAAGAAAGATTTAAAGCAGTTGCTAAATGTTGTAGCATACAGTTATAATACACGCGTCTCAACGACAACGTACTGAAATCCAGCCATTAAGCAAGCTTTCATCAATCAATGAGTTCTTTTTGCGACGTGTGTATTGCAGCTACAGGTCGCAAGTTTGAATAACAGCTTGATAACTGAAATGATTTGTGAAATCGAATTTGTGTAAAGAATTGTCAATATCAGCAGGGGTGCCCACTTATGGGGGGAAGGGGTCATTGCGCAGAGTGCACCATTGAAATTTTTAGGGGGGGTGTTTTGAGGGGCATTTTTCTCCTTTTTTGGGGAACTCTTGCTTTTCGGCAAGGCCTTTTGCAATATTTAGGGGGGTGTCTGTGCTCCTAAGGGGAGGAACCCATGATATCTGTCACCTATTCAGCATCCCTCAGCGTCTGTCTTTGTGTGCATGTAGCGCCTCAGGATTGCATTTATGACCATGTGCTCCAGTGTGATTATAACTTAATACTGTGATCCTACGAAACAAATATGTATTAAACTAATAATTTAATAACCCAACATATACACTGGTCTACAAAACCAGTTAACAATTAGCAACACAAATCAATTAACAAAAACTTAGTCCTGTTATGTATGTATATGTGTGTGTATTTCTTAGGGAATGTGTGACACATTGTCATATTATCGTTTTACATATTCTTCACATATTATGTCTTGAACATTTACCGATGCAGAAAAATTATCTTTCATGGCAGTTTGGGAAGCATTCCGCAGCTTGTATAATAACACATTTGCCTACAATTAAAAGCTGGGCTACTTTTATTATATTCCGCTTCCCCCAAAGCCTACTGGTTTAAATACCACGTCCTTGATTTCTTATAACCATAATTAGCTTAAATATTTGCTTTATTACGCATTTAAGTTAATTTCGAGTTTTTATTGTAATGCAGTTTTTTCCCCCTTTTGATTGCAGATTTTTTTCGAAACCCTTTTTTTTACCAATCTTGCATAGTTTTCAATACGTTAGAATTAATTAGGGAAATAAATAACATATGAGAGGATTACAACTGATAATGTATGTAATATAAACCAATGTTTTTTTACTTTGTAAGTTTTCTTGTACAAAGATTGAAGAGAAAAAATAATTTGGTAAAAGAATAAGAAACTTTTTTATATATGATCCCTAAATCCACTACATTGCATTTAGTGAAATCAAAAGCAAGAAAAAATCAATTCGAGTACAAAAAAGTTTTAAATCAGTATAACCAATATTCACTGAAGTATGAAACGCAATGCTTTTGAACCGACACCAGTTTACACTCGCAGTCAATAACACCTTTCGTGGGGAAATATAGCGGCTAACAATGGTGAAAATTATGTGTATGCGTAGAGTGTTTTTTTTTCTTTCAAATTATATGTTTTATACTGTGTTTTTGTGCATCATATCATAGCGTTTGCATTTATTTTCATTAGCAATGAAAAATATAAATATTTTGTTTTTTTACTTCGACAACCTGTCATTATTCTGAAAGGACGATAAGTTCCAATCTCATCTTTTGCATAGTCTCTTAAAACTGCAAACTCTAATATTTCTTTGGGTTTTGGTCGCAAATGTTTTAAAATTTTTGTGTTTGAATTTTTTTTTTTTTTTTTAATGGAGATTATTTCCCTAAAAGCAAGCTAGCGGACCTAGGATGCGTATAAAAAATTAGATTTCTTATGTTTTCACTAATTTTCTTTTTTGCTTCAAACTCTATGCATCTCCCTTATTCTATTCTTATATTCCTTATTCTGACCATTTTTGCAGTTGAATTTATGTATCTACGACTAACGGTTGCAAAAATAGAGGTCTTACAAGTTAAAAGATCAAAGCTTGGTAAATGCTGACATTTGCCAGTATTTATATGATAAATGATAATTATTCAATACTCATACATTTTGCTATCTTTTACATTTTTAAATACGTCATTTCAAAAATTTGGAAGAAAAATTATACTACATAAAGTAAAACATAAAATAAATGTCCTTCCGCATTTTTGAATAATCAGAAGTTTAGTTTAATTAAAATTGTTTAATGCAAACAGATCATTTCAATTGAAGATGGAGGACAAAAGTGGTACTCTATGCGGGTAGTGAGTTAATTTGATTTCAAGTATCAGTGGAGCTAAAGTTAATTATATAACTAAGTTTAAAATTAATACTTCAATGATTTAGGGCATCTCTGGTCGCATACTACTCATGAACTTAATGAGTATGTATTTTATAAGTCTTCAATTTACATCTATAACTGTGTTACTGGTGTCATTTTGGAACTTTTTTCTCTAAACTATTTTAAAGAGAAATTAATGGCTCGTTTGCTTGTTTTTCTGTTTCACATTTTAGGGTTCATTCAACTTTATTTTGTTCGATTCGATCGAATTCTATCTACTAGTAGCAAAAAATTCCCTTTTGGGTGAGGCAAAGGAAATTCCTGGATGCGCGATTGGTAGGTACAATTGATCGTATTCGATGCAATCGAATTCTGTTGGAGTCGAATGAGATCTGCTTCCCAACTACAGCAAAACTTTCTGGGTTTTAGGGGATGTGTGATACACTGTCATATTATCGTTTAACATATTCTTCACCTATTATGTCTTGAACATTTACCAATGCCGAAAAATTATCTATCACGGCAGTTTGGGATGCATTTCGTAGCTTGCATAATAACACATTAGCCTACAATGAAAAGCTGGGCTACTTTTATTATATTCCGCTTCCCCCAAAAGCTTACTGGTTTAAATGCCACGAGTAAATTCGTTCTTGATTTCTCATAGCCATATTTAGCAAAATATTTGCTTTATTACGCATTTTATGGAGTTAATATAGAGATTTTATTGTAATGCTTTTTGTTTCCTTTTGACTGCAGGGTTTTTTTGAAACCATTTTTTTATCAATTATGCATTAATTTCAATACGTTGAAAGTAATTAGAGAAATAAATAACAAGTGAGAGGATTATAACTGAAAATGTATGTAATACAATTTTTTTTTTTTTTTTTTTGTTAATTTTTTTGTAAGAAGATAAAGTTTAATATTTTAATTTTCCGTAGAAACCTTTATTTTCAAAGCTTTGTTGGTCTACTGTTGAATTTTCAATTTTATCAACATTCATATTGGTTTGAAAACACAAGACTTAACTACCCTTTTAGTTTGATGAGGCATTTTCAACTTTTTGCGTATGTATAAAGGCATTAGTAACTAATTTATACGTTGCATGTCTCAAGTGCAAATAAAAGACATTTTCCAACGTGTCTGTCATAAAAAAAATACTAAATAGAACCCATTGCTCACTTAATCATTGATTTACAATAAACTAATAACTATGATATCAAAAATTTCCCAACCATTGAATTGAAAAGAATACAATTAAATTGATCATCGTGGTAATAATTCAATCCAGAATATGAAATTGTGAAAATAAGAAATACAAATGTTTTACTAATCATTTAAGCCACATCATAGCAAGCTTTGTAAGTCTCCTGTTGAGGTTTGTAAAGGAAAGGTGTCTCGCTAAATTTGACAAACAAAGCAAGCTTTTAGGCTCTTTAGTTCTCCGTTGAGAGCATATGCTCAAGTTTCTCAGTTAAGTACTCCGTTATTGGTCGATCCATACATAATGCATCCAACAACGAATGTCCTGATGGTGTCTTTACTGTTATGACACAATTGTGGAAGCGTGGTGATGTTAGGTGATCAATCATTCCTGTAGCAATGTGGGGATTACTTTGTCTTGATGTATCTTTTAGTTATGATATTTTGTTTCGCATTTCATTGTTCGTTTTTTCTTTCTTTTCTTTGCTCTACTTTGATCAGCATCATGATTGCGGTTAGCTAAGAATATAGTTTTGAAAAAAGCGAACATAAGTGCTGTGTCTGTATTGGAAATATCTTCAATATTAAATGTCTGAAGGAGCCAGCGAATGCGATATTGACTGTAAATGCTACAGCTTTGAACCATTAGTCACAATTTAACTATTCAAAACGCTTGTCTAGAATATCTATCAACGAATTGTTTTCGTAATTATGGCTATGAATTGCAATTAAAAATATTTGTATAATGTTTACCCATTCTTTTATCGCATAAAACATAGCTAAAAGAATGTGAACACAAAAGTTAGCAACATAAACCATGCATTATTTATACTAGTTAAAAAGTTTTTGATGCTCATTTGTGAAATAATGAATCTTTTGAAACAAAAAACTGTCCTAAAAACCGATAATTACTTAATGAGTGATACAGGATGAGTCTAAACACTTGGGCAAAAACTTTAAGAGGTGTAAGAGAGGAAGATAAGAAGTAATAATTATATCGAAACATATGGTCACAAACGCAATGCTGACGCGCTACATGCACACAAAGTCAGACACTGATAAATGCAAAACAGGTCACAAATTTACTACACAAAGATGGTTTTATAAATGTTTTACTTTTTAAGATAGGTTTAAAGCTTTTGTTGAAGTTTTACGACTGCAGCTGTAATAGGTACATGCGTCGCAATGACAAAGTACTCGTTGCAGTATCGAGCCATTTCGTCAAACTTTCATCCTTTGTTGCTTCGCGTGTATTAGAGTGACACGATCCGTAACTTTTAACTGCTATAAACCTTTCTTAAAAACTAAAATGTTGTGTAAAATCGTCTTTGTATAATAAATTTGTGACCTGTTTTACATACATAAACTTCTGGTTTGCGTGCATGTAGCGCGTCAGCATTGCATTCACGACCAATGTTCTTTCATGATTTTTGCTTCTATCGTTCCCTTCAACACCCCTTAAAGTTTTGTCCGAGAGTTCAGACTCGCCCTGTATATTGCTGTAAAAATGACTGAAACTCTAAATGTGAAAGAAATTATGCCAGAGAAGACGAAATTTTATAACTTTATGATCTGAAAGTTTAGATAGCTTTTACCAATTCTGAGACAGTGGACTCATTATAAGTACTTCATCAATGTTATTCATAAATGAATGGTTGATACATAACATTATTTTATAAAATTCACACTAATATGTCTTTACGCTTATATCCCCGCTTCTGGACATCTGGGATACGCCCCGAAGGGAGACGTGCTAACTTTAAAAGGAGACATGAGCATAAGTGAGTTTACACGCATGTTGAACCCACTTTTCTATGTAGAGAAAACTGGGGGAATCAATCATATAATTTTAGGAAACAAAGTTTTTCATAGTTGTAATGCAGATTTTTAGTTTTAGTCATAGTGTAACTAGATTTAGAGTCAAAATAATCAAAATGCATGATTATAGATTTTTTTTTTTTTAAGAGTGAGGTGAATGACAATTAAGATTGTAAAATGGTTCTGGAAGGCTAAGAGGTCAAAAAACGCTGATGCGGCAGCTTCTTACGTATAAAAAAATTTTGAAAAATAAATAATGAACGCTTTTATTTCATTTCTTCTGTTTTTGGCGTCTGTTTCTGAAAATGTTATGATACATTGAATCTTTTAGCAGCTAAAATTTTTCATCCATAAGATCGATAGTTTTAGATTACAACGAAGCCACCTTAGCGTTGGGCAGATAAAGGGCAGTAACTGCAAATTTTATTTTTATTTTTATTTTATTTTTATTTTTTTGCATTTTTTCATCGATTGTACTTTAGCTTTATTGTACAAGCTAGCTTATTAGGTTTCCGCTTGAAAAAAAAGTAATTCCAGCATCTTCCCATTGTTAGTATTGAATGCAAAACGCATTTCTTCAAATATCTTGAAAACTCATTTCCCAACGCAGTATATACCACGCAATGTTGCATAATTTCAGAAGGAATTTTACAATAATATGATACTGAAAAAAAAAAACTAACAGAATACTCATAAATTTATAAAATACCGATGCAAAATATGTTTGATGAAACTGTGTTACTTTATTGCAGAGCTACAGTTGAAAAATGGTCTGCGAAAAAATAGACACATGTTTTGCTGACCCATAAATAAGTTTAAGGGTCAATGGCCAGGAAGTAGGGACATCTTACTTTTTCACGTTTCACTCCTTAAGCAAGGAGGAACTATTTGAGTAAAATAATGGAACTCTGAATAATGTTTTTCCCGTCTGAACCGGATAATTGTAAAGAATTATTTCCCTCCCCTCTTATATACAGGGTGCTCTGTTTTAACCTGCAAGACCTTTAATTTTGCAACCGTTATTCTAGATGTATACTTCCAGTTGCAAAAATGTTCAAAATCAGATGCAGGGTTAAGATATTGAACGTTTGAAGTAAAAATAAAAATGAGTCAAAAAATACAAAACTTAACTTTTTATACGGGCCCCTGGTCCCCTAACTTTTATTTAGGAAAATAATCTCCATTGAAAAATAATTCCAATACAAAAAGTTTGAAATTAGTACGACCAATATTCACCGAGATATGAAACACAGCGTTTTGTGACTTACTCCACTTTTCAGTCGCCGTCAATAACATCTTTTGGGGGGAAATATAGTGGTTAACAAGGGTTTAAAATTATATGTGTGCATATAGTGTGATTTTTCAAATTGTTCGAGGTTTTGTAGTGCGCTTTCGAGTATCATGGCATAACATTTGCATTTATTTTGAAATAAATTTTGAAATAGCAAATAGCAATTCGTCGGCTGATTCTTATGTAAAATGACACCCTGAATCTGAATATGACCTCCGTCCCGCACCCTTTAAGTACCAATTTTTTTTTAAGCCCCGCAAGTTCTTTTTAATTTTCCTTAGTTTCAGAGTAATTATATTTTTTGGAGGTTAAAGGAGTTTTATATTAAGTGCTAACATAATTTTTTTTATATTAACTGCTAACATAATTTTGGCGGCAAGAGAGGTTCAAAGTTCAAAATCATGGACACAGATAGCAAACGGGGGGACTTGGGGGGTATACCCCCCCCCCCCAAAAAAAAAAAAAATATATTATAAAAATCACGAAAAACGATCTTTTTATTCTGCTTTTTTAAAAGAATGTTTAAAAAAAAATTCGGTGCAGAATGAGAGTTTAAGACTCGCTTCTATGACTCCCATGTCCAAAAAAAATTTCGCGATGTAAAAAAAAATTTAAAAAATATATTGTGAATGTGCCGCACGTTGCATACGAGTTGAATCGCAGGTCTTCATTCAAAAAGATATTCTTCTGGCTGATTCTTATGTAAAATGACACCTTGTTTCCAAATATGACCACCTTTCCCCCCATCCCGCCCCCTTTTTTAAAACCTCTTTTGATTCAGAGCCATTTTTTTAATTTGGAGGGGGAAAAGAGCATTACAATAACCGTAAACATTATTCTGAATGACTAGAGGAGTGCAAAGCTCAAAATCTTGTGCATATGTAGCAAAAAAGAAAACTTGGGTGACCCCTTCCAAATGGGGAACCCACCTTCCACCCCTAAGCACTCAAATGCATCTGAAGCTATTCCGGCTGATTCTTCTGCAAATTGACCCCCCCTGAATCCGAATATAATCCGTTTTTTCCTTGCACGTACGATTTTCGTAGAAAAGCCCCTCCCCCTTTTTTTAAATTTTCCTTAGTTTTAGATCTATTATTTTACTTTCGGGGACTAAAGAGCATTATATTAACAGCTAACATTGTTTTGGACGGCAAGAAAGGCTCAATCTTCAAAATCATGAACACTGATAAAAAAAAAAAAGGGAGACTTAGGGAGATCATTTGGGAGGTGGATACTTTTTTTACTGCACAGTGTGTTTGGGGGGGGGTCCCCCAAGTTTTCTTTTTTGCTACATATGCAGACGATTTTGAGCTTTGCACTTCTCTAGACATTCAGAACAATGTTTACGGTTATTGTAATGCTCTTTTCGCCCTCCAAATTAAAAGAAATGGCTCTGAATTAGAGGAGGCGGGTTCTACAAAGGGGGCGTTATGGGGGGGAGGTGGTCGTATTTTTAAACAAGGGGTCATTTTACATAAGAATCAGCCAGAAGAATGTCTTTTTGAATGAAGACCTGCGATTCAACTCGTATGCAACGTGCGACATTCACAAAATAGTTTTTTTTTTAATTTTTTTTTATATATATATATTTTTTTTTACATCGCGAAAATTTTTTTGGACATGGGGGGGGCGCGTTTTTTTTTTTTGAAACATCCTTTTTAAACGAGCTGATGTGTGCATCACATGACTTCCTTTTACACCAATTTAATGTTATTTCCCTATAATTGAAATTTTAATGTGATTCTCTCTCTAACTCTCTAAATATCACCAACAATGGCCACATTGAAACCAGATTAAAAAAAAAAAATTTTTTTTTTTTTAAATCGCCAAATTTGTCGCCAAGTTGGCGACAAAACTTGGCGAACAAAAGACTAACGATATATCGCTAGTGTCCGTCAAATTGTAACACCACTTGAGTTTACATCGAAATTAACAATGAATTCCCCCCAAAAAAGTGCAAAAGACGCCTTTAGAAACACCCGAATGCAACCAAAAAAGGAGGTGCACTAGATCCCACTAGGAGTCTACATACCAAATTTCAACTTTCTAGGACATACCGTTCTTGAGTTATGCGACACACATACGCACATGCATACGTACATACAGACGTCACGAGAAAACTCGTTGTAATTAACTCGGGAAACTTCAAAATGGATATTTCGGGCGTCTGTACGTTCTTGGGTACATATGTACGTGTGGTCGGGTTGAAAAAAAAACTAAACATTCATTTGGGGGTGAGCAAAATGGAAATTAAGGCCGATTTTTGAGTGAAAATTTTTTTGCGAATACTATACTTCCTTTTTTGTAAAAGGAAGTAAAAAGCAGAATAAAAAGATCTTTTTTCGTGGTTTTTATAATATTTTGGGGAGTACACCCCACAAGTTCCCCCTTTTGCTATCGCTGTCCGTGATCTTGAACTTTGAAGCTCTCTTGCTCGCCAAAACTATGTTAGCAGTTAATATAAAGCTCCTTTGACCTCCAAAAAAATAATTGCTCTGAAAATAAGAAAAATTGAAAAAAAAAACTTGGGGGCCCTTTTTAAAAAGAAATGGTACGTACAGGGAGGGAACGGAGGTCATATTCGGATTCAGGGACACATTTTACATAATAATCAGCCAACGAAATGTCAGAAGCATTTTGAAGGGAGGTTTTCTCCCGCACAGTGTAATTAGAGAATGCTTCCTGCATCAAAATGTAAAATTTTCCCATTTCTGAATGAAGATTTTCCTAAGTCTCAAACAAGAAATTCTAAATCTGTATTCCTCGGAATCAAAAATACAAGAATTGTCATCAAATCTGCCGTACTTTAGACGAACCTGGAAGAAATAGACATTTTTGACGTAAATAAAGAAGTACATTAAAATTACTTAATTATGTTTTTAATTTTAATGACTTCGGTGCATTTCTAATGCAGTAAAATTTCTAATAAATTCTCAATCGATTCTCCTGATAACTTCTAAATCAATATTCCTCGGAATCAAAACTGCAACAAGAATTGTCATCAAATCTGCCGTATTTTAGACGAACCAGGAAAAATTTTTTTTATTTCATTTTTTATTTTTTTTATTTTATTTTATTTTATTTTTTTTTTTTTTTTTTTTGAAATAAATGAAAAGAGTACACTGAGAAACTACTTAACTAGGTTTTGATTCGATGACTTCGGATCATTTCTAATGTAATATCTGAAGTTAATTTTAGCTTTTCAAAAATAAACTGCTTTGAAGCAGTCATTTGTCGAAAAAGTCCAATTGTGAATGAAGTGATATTGTCATGGAAATAAATTTGTCGAGAACGCCTATTTTTCGAGGAAACAGTATAAAATATTTTTTCTTTCAATAAAATTTGGGCATCATAAGTAGAAATTGCTATTTTTAGCTTTTAGGAACTGTGTTTCTAATGTTTATTTTTATCATGTTGGAAATCTGAGAAAAAGGAATTTTCTACAATCCTTTTTTATTAAATCTGATAAGCGTATTTGACAAAATTGCTCTGTTTTGATCATGTGTTCCTCAAAATGAGAGCTTAGGAATTTTTGAAAATTCAGTAAACATTCTATGAGTTTATTGCCCAGAAATCCGAAGTTTTTCAATGTTATTATATTAGTAAAAGAAATTACTAAACATTATTTCAAATAAATCTCGTTTTGACTTTTAAAAATAGAAAGAAAATCTAAGAAATGATCACCAAAATATTTCAAGATATCCATGATAAATATTTGTTACAACTTGAACAAAACAAATTTAATAATATTATTCTGGTCGTTGAAGAATTTTAAAAAATATTTTTCATTTTTCAATGATATAAAATAAAATTTCCCAAGTTATTTGAGTTTATCAATTTAAAATTCTAAAAGCCTGAAATTGCTGTGGATGCTACAAATCTCATAGAAATCGAGTATTATAGAAACTACATTCAGGGTGTATCGAAAAAAAAAACGTGTTTTAAAAATTCAAAACTTCAAGTTGATAAACAGTGGCCTTAATATAAAAACATGTACCGCCAAAAAACTATCCAAGTGAAATTATATTTAGGTCTTCCGCAAGCAGCTTATAACTATCATTTTCTTTAAAAAAATATTTGTCTCGACACTTTTTAAAAAATGAAGTTACATTATAAAAAGTTTCAAGCTAAAAAATGTAATTATTGAAGTACGAAATTAATGTTATTTAATTTTCATTTAAGTACACATACACGCATTTACAATTCTAGCAAAGCTAAAATTACCAATTTTGCCCCGGAGTAAGCCCGTGTACTCTTTCTATATGTACACACACATAGATATATATACATACTGCTGGCCACACAAATTCAACACCAAGAATGAGCAGAGCACAGTTAAATTTATTTCGCTGATAACATGTTGTGTAAAGGTCAAACGATTAAAATTACAACCTCTTGTGACGTGTGGATGATGACAAAATTATAGTAGTTAGTGTAGCCGCCATTGTTGGCTATGAACACTGCCACACGCCTCGGCAAAGAGACTTTTGATGTATGCTAGGAGTATTGTAGTCCACCTTTTTTCCACATATTGCCAAAGTTGATCTGATGTAGCAGCGGGTGGCGTGTCATGGGACAGTCGTTGTACAGGCATGGATCACCCGTTAACCATTGGCGATAGATTGGGAGAACAAGCACGCCAAGGAAGCTATTCAATCTGATGGGTAAAGAAGAACTCTTGAACATTGCGTAACGCGTGTGGTCGCGCATTATCCTGCTGAAATATTTTTTATGGCAAGCGCTGAATGTATGGTAACATGGGCTTCAACACCTAAGAGATGTAGCGCTGGCTGTTCAGTGTACCGGCAAACCACGGTGTCTCCAAACTCAAATATGGTCATCGTGTTGTTGCAGGCAGAAGCGGAATTCGTCAGTAAACACAATGTCGTTGCATTCCGTTTTCCATGCCCGTCGTTCATCGCGCCGTTGGCGGCGCCAACGTCTGTGGATTTCATTTAAAGGTAAACGAAGCAATAGACGCGTT
This sequence comes from Uloborus diversus, assembly GCF_026930045.1. Classification (NCBI taxonomy): domain Eukaryota; kingdom Metazoa; phylum Arthropoda; class Arachnida; order Araneae; family Uloboridae; genus Uloborus; species Uloborus diversus. The sequence continues at coordinate 82,650,729 of NC_072733.1, forward strand.
GCGGACACTTCCTTCTACTGTAAACGGCGTTGAATGGTACGCGCGGACACCGAATAATGCGTAACAGACGGAATACTATTTTTGTACTTTTTATACGGTTCATTTAAAGCGTTCACGTCGATTGTGAATAGATTTTCGCATTGTAAATCCATTTAACATAGTTTTTGAGAATTATTATCACTCCGTCCCGCTATGAGCTACGTAGGGTTCCCACTATTTTTTCAAGAAACAGAACACACAATTCTTGACCCTTATGCTCACGAATTCCTAATAATGGAAATGGTTGTTATAGTATAAAAGAGTACACTAACACAGCCTGAATTGATTGTCTGGAGGAGAGGGGTTGTTATGACAGTTCTGACAGATAAATGAATTACCATATTAGGATTGGTAATATACGGTTGATCTCTCTTAATACGACCACGGTTAATACAAAATTACAGTTTAAACAAACGTTTTGTAAGTAAAGTTTGGTTTGCGATTTTATTACGAGCAAAATTTCGTGCACAATACGTTCGTCTGAGGTGAAAAAAAAAAATTCTAAGCTGGTCACTCGTTCCCGATTGAATATCAATTCTTTTTCCAGAAATTATTCAGCATTTTATCTGGTGGTTGAAAACCCAATAGGTATCGAGAAGTTTGTAGAAAAAATTAATGTTGAAAATATAGCCCATACATCTGTTTACATGAGGGCATTTCAATTTGCTTTGAAATAAAATTGTGTCATTCATTGCGAACTGTTGTACCACTTTAGTACAATTTTATGAGATTCGGCCAGAAAATGCCGATATGCAAATGGCACTAGGAGTTTTAAGTCGAGAATGTGAATGGGCGAAATGTAAGCCTAAAAAACAACTAAGCAGAATGGAGGGGTTTTCCCCCAAAATAGTTAAATTTTGGGAAGTAAGGTAAATTTTTCTCAATGCAATTGGACTACAATGTATGAATTAGTAAAAATAAAAAAGAAATTACTTTTTTAATGTCGATATGCATATTTTCATAGTTTTTGAAATTTTATTTATTCAAGGTTGTTACGAAGCGTATTATCCGAGTTAAACTGTATTTTGAAAGCAAGGGCTCTGAGAGGAGTTAGTTCTGGAAGTCCCGCGCCACTGCAGTAGTATAATTAATTCTTTTCCTTTTTCTCAGTTCGCATACACATGACAAGTAACAACTTCCATAAAAACGAACCCCTGGTTTCTTTGTTGATTTTATTTACATTTGCTTTTCAAATCGAAGGTATTTATCTTTTCTTCAGCTGAATTTGCTCACAAAAGAGAAAACATTAATTTTTAGGAGCATAACTATTAAGTCGACTGAAATTCATACTTTAAATGTTCTTATGCTTGTCTAGGCATTGAAGTGTGTCGAAAACATTACTTGAAAATTTGAAATAAATTTGCGAGACGGAAGTAGTAAGAGTTAATCTTTTCTAACGCAAGTGAACATGAATGCAAGAATACTCCCCAACGTGCATCAATTTACTTGAGATATATCTATGCTCTAGAAATGTAAATTGCCGGTTAAATGCGAAAACTCACCTAACCGTACCGTCGATGAAGATTTAGATGAAAGTTTTCGTGAGAGAAGAGAAGCTATATAAATCAAAATTAAAGTTTTCCTCCCGAGAGAAAATCTCAAATGGTTAAAGATAGAGTAAAGGACTAATCAAGCATTAAGTGCAATAGTGAAGGTATGATTAAATACTCATTCCGGGATTTCCTCGCTAAGAAAAACCCCACACGAACGAATTGAAATCGTCTGGTCGAGATACTTACAGATAATTACCAAGATTCCATCAAACAAGAATTCCTGTCTAGTTATTTCAGGAAAGAAATTACTGATTATCAGTTGAAAACAAAACTTTTTGTAAGTTTTACTGTACTCAATTCTGTAATTAGAATGATATGTGTTTTAGCCAGATCCCCCCTCTCTCTCTCTCCCTCCCTCCCCCCTCTCTCTTCTCACTCTCTCTCTTTTCTCGCTCTCGCTCTCGAGCTCTCTTTCTCGCGCTCTTTCCCCCCCCCCCCCAAATAAGTGAGAAGCATTTTTACGATAGAATAAAACTAACAGCAGTTTTAAAGATTTCGTGAATGTTTCTGTACAACTGGCAGTCTTTTAGTGTTATATCATGAGGAATATCTGGATAGATTTGAAGGTTTTGCTTATAAAATAATACAGTCAGCTTGATTAGCTAGTAAAATGTTTTGAAAATTCTTTTATGTATCGTTATGCAATAAAAATCTGATTATCGAATCAAAGAACTGTAAAGAAAAAAAAGATAGTCGAACTATATCCTTAAAGCTTGCTAAAAAATAACTTAAAGGAAGTCTTTTCTTTGAAAAGTTTCCTTTCAAAACACATTGTTTAGAAATCTGAATAACAGACTAAAATTTAATCTAACAAGACTTCTGAAGAAAAAGTTAAAGTTCCTCTACTGAATACGCATCCACATATACGTAAATTACACATAATTTATGCCTTTACATCAGTTTTCAGCTTCACTTTATAACATTTGAGGCATTGAATCAACTATTAAATAGCGAAACAATTTCAGCAGAAAAATTCTTATTGCATCATGCTTATCTGCATTAATGTCGAAAACACCATTAATAAGGATTCACTTCGGAAGAATCTGCTTAAGGGGAAAATAATCTTTGTCCCCGAAAAATGATGTCAGATAATTTACATCATGCGGAATCTTTCAAATGCCGGATAAAACGCAAACAAACGACATATTTTCAGAGATAATTAAGAAAGACCATGCAAGCTGAAAAGAACAGTGGCGGATCACCGCACAGGCGCATGAGGCGATAGCTGGGGCCTCCAGAAAAGCAGGGGGCCTCGGAGCTGCGAAGTGGCCTATCCTCAAAACCAAAATTTTTTGTTTTGAGGATTTGCCGCTGACAGCAATAATTTTATGTGGAAAATGCTCAAAACTCATGAAAATTGATATTTAATCATGAATTTTAGGTGCGGACTGATTGCTTCCAATACGGCCCCCTTAGGCTTAGGGGGCCCCTGGCTTCAGGTGCCTTTGTTTGGATATTCCCTGGAGTTTGGATTTTCCTCTTTCTTCTCAAAATTTCAGCATAAAATTGTGTTGTAAATGCTCGACAAAATTATTCTGATGAAATGCACAGTTAGTCTTGCTAGCAGGCTCGGATCTGCGTACCCGCACACCCCGCAGTGCAGAGGGGGGGACACGACCTAAAAGGGCCCAACGTCCCAAGAAATTGAAACAAAAATTAATAAATAAATAAATTAATTAAAAAACTAGCACTAAGTTCTTATTAACGGTACGAATGTACACTGCTGGTCTCTGGGGTGGCCTACAGAGTTTTTGCAGGGGCCCCCAAAATTTATAGATCCGGGCCTGCTTCCTAGAAGAACTTTTCCCGTTTCAAGTAGGTCTTTGACCAGTTACCAGTCGGCATCGTCTGAGTAAGGAGTATGCATCTTGTTTTAGAAAAGCACTATTGATATACACATGATGATATTTGCTTTAATTGGAGTAGTCATATAGTTAGGAAGTGTCGAGAAGGGTGAGGCACCCCCCCCTCCCAAACAAATGATAACCAGTCGTCATTTTTGTGTCAGTATTATCCCTACTAGCAAAATTTCTTGCATCAACCTTGACAGATCTTGATATTATACTGACGGCGTCAATATTGACGTGTTTCATACTGCATAAAGCTTGCATAAAGATTAAAATGCAATATTACACTAACAACACGTATGCAACATTGCATTAATCTTAAAATATCAATATTGATATTACCTTAAAATAACAACATTGCATACATGTTGACGCCGTCAAGATGATATTGATTTCATGCTGTCGCCGTCAAGGTAATTAGTACACAATAGAACAGGTGGACCTTCGTTGATACTTGCGCATGCGCACAGTTTTCTACCCAGCGTCCCTCGCATTGCTGGCACATGTTCCTGCTTCGACCTGCGATTCAGTCGGTTCAGAGGAGCTGCACGTGGCGTTGCATTCTTTAGGCTTCGTTAAGTTGGTTGCTTAGTTATTAGTGTGGAATAGTATTGTTTTAGGAAAAGCTTATGGAATGACGGATAACTGCATTTGTTTATTAATATGGTACTAAACAAGTCATATTGCAGACGATGTGCGATCAATGTTAGAAATGGCCGAAAATAACTTTTTTCGTCCCTAGACTTTGAAACAAAGGACATGAAGCCCAGAACTTCGTATTATCACTTCAATATCACGTAAGATTAATTTTATTCAATGGTTATTTATGTTATTCTTTAAGATAAATTCATATGTTTTGTCCATGGGATATTTTCAATGCTGACATCCACTTGAAAATGTACTTTATTGTATTTATTTATTTATTATTTTGCTATCTTTACTCTTAAATGTGCTATAAAAACTTCCGCAATTATTCCTAACTGGGCATTTTATGTCTTTATAATACAATTAGAAGCATGAGTTTAAAAAATAAGTCAAGTATTACGCAAAACGAAGAAACATTCATTTTTTAAATTAAATTGCGAGTAATATTAATACCTTTATATGAATTTCAGATCAGATGTCAGTTTTGAAAATATTCTTAGGCTAGAAAACTATCTTGAAGAATAACAGAAATAATTAAAGAATGAAATTTAATTCTCGAGTTTAAAGTGAAAAACAAATAAATAAATGGATAAAACACCTTGCAAACGTGCTGATTTCATACAATCATGTCAATGTATCCTGACATTTTCCTGTCATATCAGTACATATGCAATATTACAAAAGCAAGATCATCTTGCCTAGACCTTGATTTCATGCTGACATGACAACATCTTGATATTATCCTGTCATATCAATACTTATGCAAGATTACAAAAGCAAGATAATCTTGCCTAGACCTTGATTTCATGCTGCCATGACAACATCTTGATATTATCCTGTCATATCAATACGTATGCAATATTACAAAAGCAGCCTACCTTGATATTTTCCTGATATTATGCTGCATTCGCCTTGTCAGTCAATATTGTGGCAGCCTGCTGACAGCATAAATGGAGTAACATAACAATATTGAGACAGCATTAATGCAAGATGATTTTTCTTGCATGTCAACCTTTATGCAATACTGAGGCAAGATATTTTGCTTACTGGGATATCAGTCCTCAAAATATACCAGTCGTCATTTGTGCGATTATGCCCGAGTCAGTGTTTATCTAAATAAGGGGGAGCAGACAGCAGGATTTACAACATGGGATGTAAAACTCGACCTTGGAATGGTCACTTTTCTTGACGAACAATTATATTGCCTTTCCTTATCTAGAATACTGAAGGGAGAAGAGACAGATCTGTGGGGGGTCCAGATCGAAGTCGTTTTCACACGCCGGGCACAGCTGTGTTTTCTTTCTTTACTTTTTGCTAAGTTTCCCACTTTCCCACCAGCCAGTGACCAACCTGTAACAAGATAGTTTTATGACGTATTTAACTAAATAAGTAATTTGAATAAGGCGAGAATTTTTTCTTTTTTTTTTGAAGGAAGAACGAAGAACCTATGTTATTCGCTGTTTTGATTCAATCGTGCTCGTGAACGTGCTTTTGCTCTGTATCTTCATTCAACGACAATGCCATTCCTTTCGAGATGAGTTTAATATGTTTTAATAACTATTTAATTTTTTGAATTATGCTGCAATCTTGGTGTTAAATGATAAATTTTGAAATATAATAGGCTACAACTAAAGTGGTATAAAGGTATTGCTTTTGAAAAAAAGAATATACTGTTAATTCTTCTTTAAATTATATTTCCATTGCAGAGAAAAGGACCATTTGTCAATTCATTACAAATACGCTTTATAAAATTACTATAAAAATTTTAAATGCCTTTGCAGCGAAAGTAGTTGATTTTGAGTGTTCTCCTTCTTTCACTGGTGCCACTTGTTTGTAATATATTTTACAATTTCAACTTCATTAAGATTGATTTACTTATTAAAGACAAACGTTTTATATAAAAACTAGTTGGGGCAAACCTAACGTGATAGGGTCGTAATGCAATAATTAAGATCTGCGTAGCTTTCTTAATGCTGCCAGGTTAGGTTCTCCCCAACTATTGAAATGTTTCAGTTTTATTTTTAGGAGTGTACATTAATATTTGCCCTGTGCTAAAGAGTATGTTTCAATACTTCAAAAAAAAAAAAAAAAAAAGGAAAAAGAAAAAAAAAAATGATAATGATTACAGGAAAAAAAAATGATAATGATTATAGGAAAAAAAACACAGGCTTTAAGATTTGCTTGAAAACTTCCAAAGAATCAGGATTTTCAAGCCTTAAAGGAAATTAAATTATGAATTTTGAATTTCAGAAGTATATAAATATTTCAGGAAAAGTAAAAATATGAGAGAAAGAGTTTCACTTGGATTTATCATAGTTGTTCGCAAACTCATACTTTTCTCCTCATCACCCCATTTCTTAGCGTACGCCTTAGGATTACCATCCGGGGGGCTCCGAAGGCGATGAACTCTGAATTTCAGAAAATACTCGAGCAAGGGTCCCCGAACAGACTTTTACTTTAATATCATAAAAAATTAAGTTTTTAAAACTACAATTAGAAAATAATTAAATGGTATAGCCCCTGAATATAAAATATTACTGAAGTTTTTAGGACCACTGTTTTGAAAAAAAAATGTTCACGGAAGAGCCCAGCACCTCTTTCCCGTAAAATTTTTTATCCTGTAAATTTTGTCTGCAATTACGTTTTTGAAACTTCAATTTCGAAATTGGGAAGGGGGGAGGGGCAAAGAAGTGATTTCGATCTATTTTTTTTTAATATATGATTGGGGGCATTCCCTGGGCTCCATCCCTTACCCCTGACGTTAAATGGCCTATAATCGTGTTTTTAATTCTTCAATTTCTACTATTTTCCGCTGAGACAACTGCATCTTTTTGTTCCCAAACATCAGCAAAGAAAGTCTAAAATGGCGTTTTTAAACCTTCAAGTTTCAAAATTTTTCCGGGGGAGAACCCCCGAACCCCCCTTTCTTTAGCAGATCAGAAGTTTTCTCTTTTTTTTTTTTCTGCTAAATGCCTCACCCTCCTTGGACTTTTTTCTGATAGCAACACTAAATTATACTTGCATTGGAAAACTGGAGAAAGCTGGGATTTTGCTAAATGCACAGGGGTAGGAATTGTTCTAAAATTTCGAGTTTTGTCCTCACACTATATTCCCAACTTGTGTAGAAAAATGAAACTTTTCATGATGATATGCCTGTATTTTAGGCCAAAATTAACTTCGTAGACCTTAAGAAAAATTTTTTTAAAGAAAGAGGGAAAAATCTTTGCTGCTGCTACTTTTTTTCTAAAGAAAGGCAGGGGGGGGGGAGATGCAGTTCACAAAAAAAAAAAGATGCTCAATATAAAACTGTTTTATCTATACTTTCTAAATCTTGCAGTCATTCCTTTTCTACAAAAAAGCTATAAAATAAAATAAGAACTCAAATGTAAGCACTTGGTTCAAAAAGTATATTTAAAACTAAAGCTAAATGGTTTGTCCCCAGGTGTACTGGGAAGTAATATTTATTTTTATAGTGCTTATCTTGCGTTGTAGTCTGAGCATTAGCTTGTTCTTCCAATACAAAGAGTCAGTTTGCTTTGTGTTTCTGTTCAGTGTTTGCATAATTTCTTGCACATATAATTTTTAAATTTAGTCACTAACTTCGTTTTTAAAATGTAAATAGTAATTTGTTTTATTAAAATGCCATGGGAAACAAAATTCTCCTTCTTGTGGTTGAAAAAGCAGGCAGAAATAGATGCAAAATTAGCACATGGTGCCATGCAGAAAGGGATGAATTTAAAGCATTTTATTTTCACAGGTACTGTCTCATGTTGATGCGGCGAGACATAAGAGGTTGACAAGTAGCTTGAAAAATTAAGCTGCATTTTAAATTCTATGTTCGTTGTCTTTTACTGAAAACAAATTGGTTATGATGAAGCAATCCAAAGTTTTTATTTCGAATTCACTCCAAGATAAAATTTCGTAAGCGGAGGTTTTCTTATAGTTTTAGTTGTCATAAAAAACAATTATTCATTTGCATCTTTAAATGATTTATCTGGAATTTACAGGGATATTTTTGATGATTCTGAGATACTAAAAAGTATCAGATTATCTGATAAAATAAAAGTATGCAACAAATTTTGGACTTGCACCTTGCACTCTACTTTTAATCCCTTCTTATTAAGGACATTTTTTCAGCAACAATTGGACATATGTACATGTATTTTTACTTCATACTGGTCACTGTGTTAAAGAATAAAAGATTGAATGCATTGTATTGTAATTTTCAAGATTGAATTTGAAACGTTTTATCATCCAATGCGAAAATCAAGCTTATAAATTGCGTTTAAGACAAAAAAAAAAAAAAACTTGAAATTTGTTGTCCAAATAATTACTAAGCTTTTATCAAAATTGTGTCTTAAAATTTTTGAAATCACTACTCCGACACCTGTAAATGCCAGAAAGCGGGGCTCAGAGAATCTCTCCCCCTGTATTGACTAAATTACGAACAAATATAGGAGGCAAAATTTTTCACTGTAATGTGTGTGTGTGTGTGTGTGTGTGTTTTTTTTTGTCAGAAATGTTTTTTTCCTCTTTTAAATAAGAATGTAACTGCCCCCCCCCCATGCTTGTTCGTTTATCCAAAAAAAAAAAAAAAAGTTATGATGTCCTGCATTGTTAATATTAGTAAGACTATTGTTTTTGTTGTGAGGGCCTCGGGATCAGGCTGCGCCTGGGGCCTCACAATCCCATGATCCGCCACTGGAAAAGAAATATAGAATCCATACATGATATAGAGAATTTTCTTCTATATATTTTCTGAAACATGTTTTGAAAAGGTCTTTAAACTAAAAATTTAAAGAGATTTATTTGTGTGTGTATGATGTCTATTCAATTGTAAATCTATTAGGGAAAAATGGGACAAATGAGGACTTCTTTCTTTTTTTTTTTTTCATTTCTTAAATTCTCAAAAAATATTATCCATTTCTCAGAGCAAAAGTGTCCCTATGATTTAATAGTCTTTTCTTTGCACCCTGGATTTTTTTTTTGGACTTTTTAAAAAAACTATTTTTTTTCTTTATGGAATTTTCAAAAAATGTCTTCAATTATTCACATATGTCCCTATAGGGGGCACATGTGAACAAGCCTGGGGCAAATATGAACACGATTGAGAAATGCAGAACAAGCATCTTGTTTCATCGAAAAACTCTTCAACATGAAACATATACGTACAGTCGGATCCCGCTACAACGCGATCCGACTTACGCGAAATGGCTATAACGCGAGTTTTTCATGAGTAATGAATTTTTTTAGTGAGGACACAAATTACTCGCCTGCAACATGAAATTTTTCAGGAAAGAGCGGCGGAGAGTTAGAATGGGCTTCGTTGACACTAAATATTGGTTTTGCGAATGGACTTTCATCCCTTTAGCATCACTGAAAGCGGAAGTTCACCCACTGTATTAGTTTAAACAACGCTTTGCCTTAGTTTATACAAATAACCGCTCCGATTCTTAACTTTTTTTTTTTTTCATTTTACATATGTACGTTGATAAAATACATTCTGATAACATTCTGATTGCTTTGCATAAACCTTCTTCATTTTTTAAATTATAAATATATTTACTATATCTATACTGTTAAGTGCTATAATAATGCTGTAGTGTACATACTACTGCTTTATTTTAAATTTCTCTCCCCCATTAATCATCGATTTTGTGCTAAATTACAGAATTTTATGTCAAATAATAAAGTTTTTTCTGAAATACAGAAAAAGTCGGTTCTTCGTAAAAGATACTGCAATATATAGTTAATAAATGGTTTGGAGACGTAAATTAATGCGTCTGCCGATTTTTTTAACTCAAAACGTTTGCAGTATTGTGGTGACCGAACAACCAAACGCGCCTGAACCTGGTGCCTTTGATCGCGTCACTGCTCAGTGACTCAGTGCTGACTCAACTGTCAAGTGACGAGCGTGCGTGTCTTTTGCTTGGTGATTGTAGTTTACTAAAATGAGCAAACAGATGAAACTTTCAGGTTTTTATTAACAAGACAGTGAGAACGCTAAAGCAGGATATTCTGCCAGTAATATTGCCAGGGATAGCGCAATATTAACTGAAAGTGGTCCTAAAAGAAAGGCTGCTAACCGTAAGTACAGTCCCGACTACATAGCATTTGGATTTACATTCATTGAAGAATTTGGTGTCTAGTTGCCTCAATGTGTAATTTGTGCGGAGGTTTTAAGTAATGAGGCAATGAAGCCGGCAAAATTAACTAGACACTTTGAAACAAAGCATAAAGATTTTGCCGGAAACCATGTAGATTTCTTTAAGCGGAAGGAGACCGAACTAAAATCGTCAAAATATGTCCTTAAATCATACTCAACTTATGATAAAGCTACTTTGAAGGCGTCGTATCAACTTTCACTTAAAATCGTAAAAACCAAAAAACCCTTTACTGATGGTGAAAAATTAGTTTTACCATGTATCGTAGATGCAACTAAAGCTTGATCCTTTTTAGCTACCCACGATAATAATCTGTCTATTCAGGAAAATGAACAGCTTATTGAAATTTCATCCAATGATCATTTAAAAGTGATAAAATATCACTGGGAAAATGTTACAGATTTTTGGATAGGATTACATGATAAAAGTCCACTGCTCAGTGAAAAAGCTTTGGAACCTCTTTTTCCTTTTCATTCCACTTATCTCTGTGAGGCAGCATTTTCAACATTATGTTTCATCAAGAATAAACACAGAAATAGGTTGCTAAATTTGAATGCTCCTATGAGACTGGCGTTAACTTCTTTTGAGCCAAATATTGAGAAACTTTCAAGTGAGAAGCAAGATCAAGGGTTAATTAACGTGTTAATTTGGCGCTATCTATGTCTTTTTATTTTGTTTTTTATATTAATAATATCTATGTGGTCCGCCAAGGATTCTGAAAGGTACAAGTGGTCCTCAGTGGTGAAATGGTTGAAAATCACTGACCTATACTGTTCAGTTAAAATTGTACAGTAAATATTTTTTCCGAATTATATAACTCTGTTAACTGTCAAAATTTAAAGTTCTGTAGCTTGTTCTAATCAGTGGATCGGCAAGAAAAAAAACTTACAAGACTAAACAATACTAAGAAATTTTTAATGCAGGCATCACATAAGCCCCTCAGCAACAGAAGCGACATAACTCTATATAAAAAAAAGCATCGTATAAAATCAAGGTTTTACTCAATACTACATTTAATTACAGTTGAACTCACTTAATACGATCACCTTTATTACGAAATCACGGCTTAAACGGACGTTTTGTTCGTCCAGTTTGATTTGCTATCTAATTACATGAAAAATTTCACGTATAATACGTATACATGAAATTGAGAGTATCAGATAAGACTAACAAAAATTTTTGACCTCTTTTTGCTTAAAATGTTCGTGGTTGAATACTGTAACTCTCTTTTTGAGAAATTATTCATCATTTTGTTGGATAATAGAAGTTCTATTGTGTGTCGAGAAGAAAATATTAAATATTTAGCACAAAAAAAACGAAGCCCGTACATATGTTTACCTGTGGGCATTTCAATTTACTTGGAGATAAAACTGTTCATATTCCATTGTGGATTACAACCTATTCCGCGATTGCCGATTATCAGCTTCATTTTTTATATATTTTTCTAACACATTCTTTTAAAGAAATAAGTGTTTTTTTTCCTGAATGTATTAGTAGTAAAAAAATTTAAATAGAATTAAGCATTTTTTCGTTTATTCACGGTTGTTACGAATAACGGCTAATACGAATAAATGCATGGATTTTTGACATTTCATATCAACAGAGTTCAACTGTATTTCAATCTCAAATACGACAATACTTGCAAAGCATTAATGGGCGATTCTCGACAAAATGTCTCGTGCGTAAAGCTAAAATTTTTATTTTATTCATGTAACAATTCATTAAATATGGGATTAACTGCAATGCTTTGATAGTATATTAAAGCATGTATTTTTCCCCAACAGCATATTTTTTTATGGATTTGGTTAGCTGGAAAAAATTAACTTTGCGTTACGCACGGGACATTTTTTCGAGAATCGCCCTAATGATGTATGTACTCGTTGGTTTTAGAAATCAATGGTGTATACCATATATCAATGGTAAAAATTTTAACATTTTTCTTCTAAATTCGGAAATTTTAATATTGCGATATCGAAAATAAATGAAATGAAATTTTTCACATCCAGAAAAATATATTTCGAATTTTTTTACTAACAGTAATTGGTTTTTACGCTAGAAGACTTTTTCCTCGCACAAATCATGCTCGGAAAGTTGGCACAATAACGAGTCTCACGTTACTAATAAAGAACGAAACTCTTTCTATTGCAAGTATTAGATTTGTTGTTTGCCAGCACCTGTGGCTGATGGTAAACGTCTCTTTTCCAAAAGGCTAAAACCTGAGGCAAAAACTATAACCAGAATTTTCTCTTCTATACAAAAAAAAATTAAATTGTGTTTTTCTTTCAGTCCCTGAAGCAGGTTGGATTAGTTCACACTAGGTCCCTTTTTCATTGAAAAAATGTATAGATTGCAAGACGTAAGAGATATTTAACTATTTTAATATTGAATTTTTTGTTCAAAAACGTGTATTCAAAATGATGAAAGTGTTCATTTGTGGGATGAAAGCTTTTATGTGATGTGTTTTATTTCAGCATGGGAAAAAATAATTAAATTCACTTGATTTAGAAAATTTAATGCATAAATGTACGAAAATAATAAAGTCCGTGATTAAATGAACAAGTAAAATGTTTATGAAAAATAGTAATCAGAATTAATTACTTTGAATTGATAAATCGATGAATTAAATCTAAATCGTAAATGGGTTGCATTTAAATAAATCTTGAGTAAAAAAAAAAATTGTATGTGTAGAAAATAATTATGATGGTAGTTTTAAATATATGTTAAAATTCGGTTAATGGTACGTGTAAATTAGTACTATGAGTAAATGGATTAGTGATACGTGATGCATAATACTAAAAGTAAATTGATTGCAAGTTTTTAAATTGGTTGGCTGAAAATTGAAGACACGGCCTGTAGGATAATGTTTGCAATATAAAAAATTGTTTGATTCCTATCACTGATTCTGAAAAAATTGTTAAGTTCTAAAATGTGCGAAAAAAAAAACGATAACTCATAAATAGAGTTAAAGCCCGAAAATAGTGAAAAATAATCAAAGTGCTTAGTGACGGGAAAAAACGATAAAGTACAAAATGTATGAAAGAATGATAAAGTTCGAAATAATTGAAAATAAACTAAGTAAGAAAAACTATGAAGTTCGAAAGGCACGCAAATAATCTAATTTGCAAGAAATGATAAAGTTTGAAATGCATGAAAAAAATCAAGGTTCAAAACATATTTCAAGTGCAAATATGTATAAAAACAATTGAACTCCTAAATGTATGAAAATAGTTAAAGGCTGAAAAATGATGAAGTCGAATGGACTTGTACATAAATAAAAGACATGAAAATAGTTAAAGATGCAAATACATGGTAATTAATGCTAACAGTAAATTGATTTGTGGGATTTGGTAATTAATACTAATACTAAAGTGATTAGTTATATGAGGTAATGAATAGTAAGAGTAAAGTGATTGTAAGTTTTGAAATTAATTTGATTGTATAAAAATTGAAGAAGTGGCATGTATGGTAATGTTTTGAAAAATTAAGGGTTAGATTCCCAATACTGATTGTTGAAAAAAAAACAACTAAGTCCTAAAATGTTTGAAAAAACAACTAAGCTCTAAAATGTTTAAAAAAAAGTCAAAGACTAAGAGTACTTGAAAATAATTCAACTCATAAATAGAATCTAAACCTGAAAATAGTGAAAAATAGTCAAAGTGGCAAATGACAGGAAAAAACGTTTAAGTTCAAAAATGTATGAAACAATGATAAAGTTCGAAATACTTGAAAATAAACGAAGTCAAAAATACTATGAAGTTCGAAAAGTGCGCAAATAATCTTAGTTGTAAAAAAAAGATAAAGATCTAAATGCATGGAAAAAATCAAAGTTCGAAATATATTTCAAGTGAAATATGCATAAAAATACAATTGAACTCCTAAATGTATGAAATTAGTTAAAGTCGGTAAAATGATAAAGTCGGGTACACTTGTAAATAAATAAAAAACGCAAAAATAGTTAAAGATCCAAATTCATAAAAAAAATCACGAAAAATAATCAAAAGACGTTAAAATAGTCTGAGACCATAATGCAAAAAACTATTCGAACTCTAAAATGCATGAAAATGATTAAAATCGCGAAAAATATTCCAAGTACAAAAGGCGGGAAAATAATCTAAATTGCGAAAAATATTCCTAGTTCAAAATGTATGAAATGGCTTAAGACCTAAATGAAAAAAAGAGTTGATGGGGTGTAGTGTTTTAATATATCGGGCTAGATCGGGACCGCCGCGAATCTTAGAGAGTAGGGGGAGAAAATGATGTGGGCCTGGTCCTCGCAAAACGGGCGATTCGCTAAGCGATGGAACTGAACGTTTCGTTATGCGGCGTTTCAATGAAGTTTCGCTGTTTTATGAATAATTTCTGAAGTTAAATATTTAGCAATGGTTGTTATTGTAAACTTTGTGTTCTTAGAATTAAATCAAAACTTTAACATGTAATTCTGAACAGAAAACCTGAATTTTTAATTCCACTTTAACCTTTCGAATAGCGTTTTTTAAATTATGTTAATACTTGCCAGAGCCATGTTTGCCTACTGAAAAAAAAAATTCAGCGTTTCCCGAGAGGCACCACGAGGAGGTATGGTTGGACTTTGCTCTCTCACCCCCCCCCCCCCAAATGAGTTTTTCTGAGACTTTCATTTCTCAAACGAATATAATGCTCTCTTCATAACTCCCAATAATTCTTCATATCGCTTTTCTGCTAAGTTGTCATCAAAACTATTATTCTGCAGCACTGGATGTTAAAATCATGCACTTACGCTTCGTGCCTCTGTTCAGAGTTGGGTTATTTTTCATCTTCGCGTAGTTGTTTAAGAATATATTCAAAAAGGCAGAAACGCATTTCAAAACAAGTTCCAATCGAGGACGATTACAACTTTCGCATTCATCACTCATGCTGTCAGATTCTTGAAGCTTTTGTTTTACTGCACTTTTTAGAACACCTTTCACATTTGGCAAAAACAATAGTTCCTCTAGGTCTTTCAAAATAAACTGGAATATTTTGTAACAAATTACAAAAACTTCCACAATTTCTGGATTAGGATATGTTAATCGTCCCCTGTCAATATCAAGCAGATAATTTTTCGTCATTTCGTCGGTCATATCAAACAAAACTAATTTGTCTGAGGCTAAAAATGTATGACAAGAGTGACACTGCAAGTGATTTTTAATTTTATACACCGCATATCCAGAAATATATATGTAAAGGGGTATATTATTTTCCTCTTCTTCGGTGTAGTTAGCAAAATCCACACCGTGAAAATTGATTTCTGCTTCCACATTTTCATCTTTCTCTTCCGAGAAATCAAGTAAGAATTCTGAGAGTGGAAACGATCCATATTTCATGGAATGTAAGTTGATGATATTGGTTAGGCGTAGTTTCTTCTCTGCTCTTATAACTTCTTCTATAGTTAAATTATAGTTTCCACCATGGAGTTGCCGATATTGACCAAATCTCCCTTCCAATGCATCAGTTTGGTATTTTCCTGTCAAAACGAAGTTAGATTTTAGAACTGTAAAATTATAAATTATAATTTCTACCATTGTTTTTGATGTGTGTATCAAGGAACAAAATGTTTCTTCTGTTAATTTGCCTGCTCTCTTGCTCTTGATGTCCTTAATTTGCAGGTTTTTCCACACTTCCAGCCACTCAACAAATCTTCTTAAGAAATCTATTCTTTCATCAGACAAGCATTCAAAAGGCTTACTATTGTCATCAAACTTTTCAAATCCCTTTGCAGTGTTCTTTATATTCATGATTCGCCACCATTTAACTATTATGTCCACGAATGCTGCTGTTCCTTCATATTTTTTATCATTTAATCTTCTTAAAGCACTCGCATTACTCTCATCAAAGACTTTTAGGCATAAGGCAACATTTTGCCTTTCTAAGTTAGAGGGAAATAGAGATTTTCTGGACAATTTTGGGGCATATTTTATCAAGGAATTTTCTTCTTCAGAAAATAAATATCTTAAATGCCCCAACGATGCACTTCGTAGCACAGTATCATCATTAAATGAGGGAAACATGAATGTATTTTCTGGCGTTTTCTGGTTCAGCCAGTTGTTTCTAATGCATTTCAATATATGCACAGAATCAAAAAGTACAAATATTTTTTTACCATCATGCTGTGGATTGGGAAAACAGGTTTGTAGTTCTCCACCGCAGAGAGACGTAAACATATTGCGATTGACTCTGTTATTGTCTGATATAACTGATAAAATTACGTAACCACAATCTTGAATTAGATGAATCATCTTTTGGGTCATATCTAGTAATTCATCTGTATTAATGAATTTAACAGGAAATAACCCGGCGACATCTTTATTTTTTGAATTTAGTGACGTTATCATAAACGCTTGGACACTTGTTGCTCTTTGATGTTGTTTGTTTGTACTTAATCCACTTATGGTATTCGAGCGAAAATTTACATGAGGTCTAACAATAATTTCATCTAATAGCAAATTTACAGTGCGCTCTCTTTCTTCTAATTTTTTACATTTTTCTGTTAAATATTTCTTATGTTCCGATCCATCTTTGCTTCCATCAAAACTCAAAACTGAAGAAATTTTTCTTAAATACCTTTCGTGAGGAAGAGCTAAAGTACTTGAACTATATAAATTTTTGTAGCAAACCGGAGATTTAATGAAAATTGAGAAAGCCCATGCGAGCATGAAAGGAGAATATCTTCTAGTCTTTTTGCATAAAAGATTCATTTGCTCGTAATGAAAGCCAATCGCTTTTTGAAATTCTATTTCTTCATCAGTTTTGGGAGAATCATCAGTTAAAAAATTCTCCAAGTCCACCAAAATTTTATCCAGAGTTATTTTAGTGTGAGGACATTCCATACTGTTAAAATATACAATTAACTTATCAATTTCAGAATATCTTGTTAATATTAATCTTTTTTTATCATTCATTTTCAAAATACTGGTCATATCCTTGGGATTCATTTTTTCATCTTTAATAAATAAATCAATGTTTAGGTCGTTATAAATTGTAACACTGACAAATACTTTTAACGGAAGTGAGTTGCTCTCAATTTTGAAAATAGTAATTTTACTGTCATCAGAATATTTAAACCAATCTTCCCCCAAAATAACTTCATGCTTTAATAGTTCTTCAAATGATGGAATGACATCTGCTTTTGATAAATTTTCATTTTTAACTTTTAATACGGCATTCTGTTGCAATCTTCTCTGTTCGGGGTCTTTCCTTTTTTCAGAAGAATTTTTGGTCGATAAATATGATGGCAAATTGGGAAAAACCATAGGAACAGCAGTTGGTTTCAATTTGAATCTTTTTCTCTCAATTTCCTGTATGGTGCCGTCTGATCTTATTTTAGTGTCACTCTTAATAATATCGTTTTCGTTAAAATGGTTTATGCAGACTACACTTCTTGGGCCTGGTTCAAAATTCTCTCGGGGTATTTTTCTTAACCATTGATCTAGAAGACTTTTGTCATTAGGAAATTTAAAAACTCTGACATTTTCCTTTAATTTGTAGTTGGAAGTACATCCCGGCACACAGCAGGATGAAGGCATAATGTCCTTGAGAGAAAAATACTATTATTACTTTTAATATTGCTGTTTTATAGTCTCTATATTTGAATTTTAATATTAATGTTAAAAAAAAATTTTAATGTTATTATTTTTACTACTTAATTTTGTTTGATAAAATTAGGTTTCATTCCTAAATTTTGAAAGGATTTCAATTACTTTATATGAAGACGTATTCTGATATAAATGCTGCAGGCTTAATCAAGACAGTTCTTAAACACAAATACTTCAACCATTTACAATTTCATTAAAACATTAAATCAAATTATCCTCATACGCTAAAAATAAAAAGATGAGGACCTAAGAAAATATAAAACATTCAAAACAATTTGATTCACTTACCTTGAATTTCAATCAATTTATCGTGCACTTATCATTTCGCTTAAAAGTACAATATTTCTTGAAAGTAAGGCAAATAAATTAAAAATAAAAGATACATAAATCCAAAAAAATGTTTAAAAATGCAAAGCTTATGGCATTTAAAAAAATCAAATGGACGACGTGATAATTTTATCAAAATTTGGCCGATAGGCAAATTGAAAATCACAAGAAATACACGTGGTGCTATACTGGACGAAAGAAAATTCCCATCGCTTAGCTCTAGTAAAGATGGCGTTCAACCGGTTTGGCCCAGGCCCACAACATTTTCTCCCCTACTCTCTAAAGATTCGCGGCGGTCCCGGCTAGATGGTGGGAGCATCAACTTAAAACAAAAATTTATTTTTGGGTTATTTCACGGTAGTTTAGACATTTATGTCGAGTCCGTAACGTGACCTTTTTTTTTTTTTTTGCCATAACATTTTAATTTACTGTTTGATTAGCATATTATTTTATTTTGAGCTTTTCCTACCAATTCACCAACTCAAATTAAAATAATTTGCAAATGAAATACTAAATTTGAAAGTTATGGCAAAAAAAGGTCACGTTACGGACTTTACATAAATGTCAAAAAATACCGTGAAATGACCCTTTGGTGAAAAACGACAAAGTCCAAAAACTTGGGAAAATACCACCGTAGCCTTTCACGGTAAAACGAAGAAGTCCAAAAACGCGGGGAAAACGACAAAACGCGCGAAAATATCACCGTAATCTTTCATGGTAAAACGGCAAAGTCCGAAAACGCGAGAAAAAAGGCGCAAAAATGTTCCGAAAACGAAACCAAACCTTCGTAACCTTCTACGAGTCCGGAGGTGATAGCAGGAGGAAGAGTTGGGAGGCGCAATGGGGGATGCGGAGTGAGTTGGGAGGAAGAGCTGATCTTCAAATCATCCTCCTGCAGATGAACTCTCTTTTTTCCCCTACTAACAAACATGTGAAAAACCCGCTTTGCCCTACTATTCAGCCCAAAGCGGATAAGCTCAACTAATTGTGGTTTGGTACATTTCCCAATCAAATATGAAGTTACACCTAAATGATTAAAATACCTGACTAGCTACATGCGATTATATAAAAAATATAAAACTGTTGTACTTATCCAACTGTTGTAGTACAGTACATTCGTAAACAGTACATTTGTTTATAAAACAAAGAAATAACTGAGTTAATTAATAGACTAAATAATTTCCATCCTAAAAAATAACTTTTTTAAAGTTATACTTATCCTATTGAAAGAGAAAATCTACACACGAGTCAGCACACGAGTCACGAAATTTTAAATAAATATATGGTGAATTCCAGCGGTAACGGAAGGACGGTTTTTAACAAAAAAAAAAAATCGATGAATTTCTGTCTGTGAGCA
The DNA here is from genome assembly GCF_026930045.1 of Uloborus diversus. Classification (NCBI taxonomy): domain Eukaryota; kingdom Metazoa; phylum Arthropoda; class Arachnida; order Araneae; family Uloboridae; genus Uloborus; species Uloborus diversus. The sequence continues at coordinate 82,670,271 of NC_072733.1, forward strand.
TATAAAAATATATATTTTTTCAAAAACTGATGCATGAACTTTTATACACATCATAGTAAGTTGCTAAAAAAGCCAAAGCCAAGAATTTTTCGTTAGTAACTTTTTTATAAATTAAATTTAAATAACGGTAACGGAAGAACATTTTTGGGACATGATTTTCACGCTATCATGTTCTCCCCAAAAGTTCAGCTAAACTATAAAAGGGAAAATTGTATAAAAATTAGAGCACATACACTGTTATAACCAGGGTTTCCAGACACGTGAATATATTCCCCCTAAGGTAAAAGTATGGCGTCCAAGGGTGCCATTCTGGCCAGGAAATAGAACAGGGGTGCGAATACAGCAGACAATCGCAAAATGAATTGCTGGCGCTTCCGGCATACATTCACCATTAAACCACTTCAATATGGCGGACGAATGATAGGTTGCATCTATGCGTGGCTTCTATGTATTTTACATTGAATGAAGTACACTATTGGATTAAATCTCAACTTTTCTAGGATAATTCTTAAAAATAACAAGTAATTACAGCGTTTGATCACTTTGTAGCTTTTAGGGCTTTCAAACATAGTTAAAAGTACGTTTACTGCTTTTCAGTTACCGTTAGTCCGTTATGATACCGTAGTACCGTTAGTTGTTTAGTTTCAGTTTACCGTTACTGTCGTGAAATTTCCATCATTCAAAACGCTACTAAATATATCTATCATTATTTTCTTGAATACTCGATAAGCAGCATTTAATCACCAAAATAATAACCGCAATAAGATTATCAATAATCAACAGAACCTAAATAAAAATGATTCTTGTGCTTCGTAGATTACTACAAAACAGCAAGCGCAAAAAATAAAAAAGAAATCTCTCTCCGTCTGTTTTTGCTTTTTCATTCAAGTATTTGATTCATTTCCTGTTAGCGGTTAATATTTCGATAGCGTTAGGAATTACTTTAGGTTTTTAAACTGTCGAAAAATTTCATGCACATTTTATTTTATTGTTATTTTGATTGAAATTGTGAACGTTTGAGAAATGATTTTGTTTTTCCGTAACTTTAATATCCCAGAATATTTTTGACTCTTTATGTAAATAATACATAAGTACCTCTACACTTTACTTTCGGTGCGGTTATTTCTCATAAACGATCATTAACTTAACTATGATTATTGAAATAATTACTCGTCTTTAACTTTAAATATATTTGTGACAACTCTTTGATACCAAGTAAAGTAGGTAGATATTTACTGTTTTGTTCATTTTTAATGTTACTTTGTAAGAAAAAAAATTAACCGAAACGCAGGATTTTTTCACAGGTTTTTAACTGCCCAAGAGTTATTATAATTATTATTATTTATTTTATTTATTTTTAAGAAAAGGATAAAATTTCACAGGTCCGCAATGTTTTTCATTTGCTTTTACTGACCCGTGGGTCAAAAGAGGTTGAGAAACATTGAGTTAGAGCCCGATCAGATGAATTAAAGCAATGAGCACTTCTTAACTATGTTGAAAACTCTGAAATATGATCAAATGCTGTAATTACAAGTTTTAAGCATTTCCAGTACTGAATTCATGCAATGTGAAAAGTGTCCAAAACGTAGAATATCATGAATCAAAACAAAACTATTTAAAAAAAATATTACACAACTGTATTCAAAAACACACACAATACGGGGGAGGGGGGAAGAGGATCTACAGTAAGGGTGCCATTTCTCTCTCCGAAGGTTCATTCTTTTCACCCCGGCTGCCTGTTTTTTAAAAGGTGCCTGTTTTTCACCCTAGTTAGAGGTGCCATTTCGGCTCCGTATTAGGTGCCGCTGGTGAACAAGCGTTTCATCCCTGAAAGGTGCCGAATGCAACTTGTAGTTTTAACAGTGTACGGGAGTGTTCAGTCATAACCATTTCACCTTTAGTTTTAAAAAATAATTATTTTAAGCAAATAAATTATGCATTTGTTAATTGTAGCGGAAGGACAAGAAGTTCAAAGCAATTAAACTTGGTAAATTTGAACTAAAACACATTTATTCAGTTAATACAGCAGTCTGAAACAATGATATCTAATTAATGAACCATATGTTACAATTCTGAATTCTTTAAATACTCAATAATTTTATCAGAATCCATCGAACTTAAAATCTTCTTTCTCATTAATTACAAAGATCATTCCCACATTATTATGCATTCTCAAACAAGCTTTTTTTCACTCCTTTATCTTCTATATGAAGTACCTGTCCAATATTGCCCTTTGTTAGTTTCTTTCCCTTCCATCCAACTAACAAAACGTCTCCAAACGTTAATCAATCATTTGGCATATCCTTTATGATTTGGTGTTTTTGATTCAGCTGTATCTTCTTTTTTAACATTATTTATAACTGTCCTCTGTCCCTGCCTTTGAAGTGAAATCTCCTTCGATTTGTTGAAGTAGATTGTTTGGAGTACTTACTATATTCAATAACATAACTTGTTACAGGGTTTAAATAGTGCATATTTTGTGTGTCAGGATGAGAGTGGATATTACTATATTACTCCATCTTTGTGAAAGTTGATCTCTGAATTTACTGATATCTTCTTAGTACGTTTAACAGTTAAATCAGTGATCTCAACAGTCCTTTCATGTGACTTGTTGTGGCAACAAATCTGAAAGCAGTTTCAATATTGTATTGTTCAAACATAAATTTCAAATTTGTAAGCAATTGTTTCTGCTTGAATTGGCTTGTCATATCACAAACATGTCATACAAAATGATTTTCACATGCTTAGGAATTTTTAAGTGTAATTTTCATGATTTTCATCACATAAAATAGAAGAAATAAAATCACAAAATATTTTTTTAAAAAATTAAATAAAATTTTATTTTTTAAATAAAGGCACTTGTAATTTTTGTTCAAATACTACTTATATATGTTTTAAATGTGACTACTAACTTTAAACAATAGTTTGTTCTCTACTAGCATTCTTAAATATTACCTTGTATCAGCTTATAGATAAATGTTCTTCCGTTACCTTATTTTTTTGTCCTTCCGTTACCAATAAAAACCATATAAATTAAATATCTATTGAAATTTTAACTATTCCTCCTTGACAAGGGACAAAATTCTGCTTTGCATAAAAAAAAACATTAGTTTCTATACCTCATAGGTTTTGGTAAACTAATTGAGATATAGTATTTCGGTAACAGAAGAACATCAAATTGTCACCTCATTAATGGTCCTATTTCATGGTTGAAATAAAAGAAATTTGAAATTACTTACCAAAAAGTTTAACTAGACAGTCAAAAGATAAAAGTTAATCTCAATATTATTTGCTGATAATGAGTTTATTCAAATTACAGGATGTAACAAAACAGAGATTTTTTGCTCTGTAAAAACATAAGGAAAAAACTTGATTTTGCGCTTGATTTTTCTGAAAGTCATCAAACTATTTGGAAAAAACAGGTTAAGATTCAAGAAATTCATTTATTTCTGAAGGGAATGGTATATGTCAAGTGTCAGAGTATTAATTTTTTAATTCAAGTGTCATGTCTCCTTTTTCCTGGAATTCCCCATATGATTAAATCCTATATCCGCTTTGCCCGACCCGCTTTGCCCAAAGGCACGTTTTTTATTTCAATAATTATAACCTGAAATTAATAATTTAAAAAAAAACGGAATGACCACCGTTGTTTATAGGTGAATAGTGTCAAAATAAGTTAATATTATTGACAATAAAAAATAAGCTGGTCTTCGACTAATCACAAGTTACAAAACTTCATTTTTTTTAATGTACCATTTTTTTATTTTAAGCCCGGTTGCATATAAGCTACTTTTACTCCTGTTCGGTCATAGGAAAATTTCAGGCCCTCTCATTGGCTTATTCGAGTGTCAATCAAAGCTTCAAAGCTGTGACGTACTGCAATGTTGCTAGTCCTCTCTCGCAGTGTTTCATGTTTGTAATCTGTTAAATACGAATAAGCATTTGCAAATGAGATCTTTAATTGAATGTTGCTGACAAAAACAGCATTATTATTCCAGTCAATTTCATCCTTTGCAAAACAAATGAAAGCTTTTATTGAGAAGCTATGCTTCGAAATAAAAATAGGTGGCGCCATCTTTAAGCAAAAAATGTATGTTTTACGACATTGTTTTAATTTAAATCGAAGTTATTTTTAAAATAATTCTCACGATAAATTATTTTAGTGATAGAAAAGCAAATTCCGCAATTTTTCATATTCTAACTGATATTTAATGCAATTTAAACAGCTCTTCTTAAAGAAATGATTACCATTTAAGTTAATAACAAATACTTATTTTGAATAATTTTATACATGCTAATTTCTAATATAATTTGCTCTTGTGCCAGTAAATAAATTATTTATCGTATAACTTTTCTTTCTCATTGCTATATCTATTGTTTCACATTGTATCTGGCTGATAGATTATGTACATCTGTTTTACAATATTTACTTTATTTTTTTTGTGAGTTCAATATGAATAAATTATGATTAGTTCCCTGTTGGTTTTCAAGTACATGTGACTGGACTAGAAAGCCATAGTGTTATTAAAGTAATAATTCTTCCACATCATATGAAGAGAAATTACATTTTCATAAAACAGTTGCAAAACGATTCAGAACCAAAGAAGTTTTGTAACACACACACACACACAAACACTTTTATTGATAAAATATGTACATCTAGGAAAATAATGCAAATTATGAAAGTGTGCTCACCCTAATTTTCAACTTCTCAAGCTCTACGAGAAACACAGAGTTGTAAATCAGCTTGTTTCAAAGACAACTTAAGTTTCGACACTTTCAAAAAAAAAGAAATATTTTCACAAGATTTTAAATTCAATTTTTTTAATATTTTAAAAAATTTTCAATCAATGTATGATATTTAATGTATTTGAATGATTACATTTAAATTGTTTCAGAACTATTCATGAAACCACGAAGGTCGGTATCAGCAGTACAGCAAAAAAAGGAAAACTTTTTTGCTAATTTTGCTGAAAATATTTAGCAGCTGCTGATCTCTTCATGGGCCCAGTCTGAAATATTTAGTTGTATTTATTACAATACATTAAAAGTCATATATTGATTTCAAAATTTTAAAAATTGTCTCAAAAATGGTTGAGTTTTCAAGTTTTAGAATTTTGTGAAACTTTTCTTTCCCAAATTTTTTTAAGTTAAATAGTAAATGAAACTGCGTGAAATTCTCTTGAATTTCCCTTATCAACTGTGCGTGATAAATTTTTTTCAAAATAATAAATGAATTTAAGGTGTCAAAGGGTGCGATTTCTGAAAGTTTGACTTGAAAGTGATTTGACTTGAAATAACATATATATAATTTTACATTAAGAAACATTGCTTTTTAATGTTATTTTCAATTATTTCATTCAAAGGTTTAAATTACCTATTCCTTTTTACATAACTTTAAATATTATGAAGAATATTAAAAGATAAGGAATTCGCTGCTTAATTTAAAACACTTACATTAAGAATTAGTTGATAAATGAGCTTAATTAAACTACAATAGTACCTTCTTCAAAAGCGTCATTTTTTGCTTAAAGATAACGCTATTTATTCGTTTAATTATGTATTTTACAAGTTTTTTTTAAGCAGGGCATTGTTTTATTTTATGAGTTATGAAACTAATATGAGAAAAGAAGGATATGTTCGCCAGACTCGCTCAATATTCAATTGGAAGTCTTATTCTAGGATGCTAACTCATATTCAATAGAAATTAGCTGGAAATAAACTGGCACAAGAGAAAATTATATTAGAAATTATTATGTATTAAATTATTCTCTAGAAGTATTTATTATTAACTTAAATGGTAATCATTTCTTTAAGAAGAGCTGTTTAAATTGCATTAAATATCATTTAGAATATGAAGAATTGCGGAATTTGCTTTTCCATCAGCAAAATGATTTATCGTGAGAATTATTTTAAAAATAACTTCGATTTAAATTAAAACGATGTCGTAAAACATACATTTTTTGCTTAAAGATGGCGCCACCTATTTTTATTTCGAAGCATAGCTTCTTAATAAAAGCTTTCATTTGTTTTGCAAAGGATGAAGTTCATTGGAATAATAATGCTGCTCTTTTCAGCAACATTCAATTAAAGATCTCATTTGCAAGTGCTTATTCGTATTTAACAGATTACAAACATGAAACACTGCGAGAGAGGACTAGCAACATTGCAGTACGTCACACTTTGAAGCTTTGATTGACAATCGAATAAGCCAATAAGAGGACCTGAAATTTTCCTATGACCGAACAGGAGTAAAGGTAGCTTATATGCAGCCCGGTTGCGCCATGCTGCTTCACTGCTGCTTCGCTGGGACTGATAATAACTCGGGGGTGTTCAGTTAACACGACATACGTATTCTTCGCCGCTAACACACCATGGAGGGGGGGCATACGAAGGCCTACCCGCTTTGGACGACCTACCTGCTTTGGGCCACCCTCCCCTACATAAAAAATTACAACAACTAGAGGGTTAAAATGGTTTTTTGGTACCACTTAGTAAATGAGTATGTACGTGCAAAATATTGTTATAATCCGTGAGCACTCACTTTTTAGATGTGTGAGTTGACATGGAATGACCCCATAATGCATCAAAATTGTTATATCCAATGAGTCAAATATAACATAATTGATTGTATGTAACTGTCTCTATCCTATTTGAGAACTTTTGAGTTCATTTTCAAGTGGGAAAGCAGAAAACCGTTCCGCTTTTCGTTTAAAAGCGAAAAAAAAAAGTTCTTTTTTCCGTTGCACAACTTTTTTCTTTTTTTTATTTAATTTCATTTTTCACTCATATTTCAAACAGATGCGTGCATTTATATGATAAATTTGCTTCAACTATTTTTATTCCTGTTTTTATTTTTTTATTTGTCTATTTTTACCCCAAGTTTTTGCTCGTAAAATTTGCAATTGCGTGAGTTTAAAAAAAAAACGATTTTTTTTTCGTGCGTTACATAGCTTTTCTTCTGACTACACCCATACTAGTTGGAAATAAAATCTGAATTTTTATTGTGCAAACTGAGGCCTGCGCTTTTTATGCACAATAACACTAATTTTATGCTCATAATCAGAGTTCGACAAAAGTGCAAAATCTTTGTTTCCTATAAAACATTTTTGGCGCTTGACAAATTAAACACTAAAGGAGGGGAAAAGTCCTTACCCTGAACTATGCTAACGGCAAATTTCTTTCAAAACCTTATGTATTTAAAAAATTCGAAGAAGAAAAAAAGCATATGAGGCAGTGAGAAGCAAAAGAAAGTAAGTACTTTTTAAAGGGTAAACGCGTTTAAAGTTCAGATCCCAGGTAGGGTTTTATTGATTTTTTTTTTTTTTTTGGAAATCATGCTGTATAGCTGCATCGACCAGAGCTACTGGTACCATCTCTTGCCTTAAAACATAGGAGAGGTTCTCCTACAATGTGTACTAATTATATCCATTTTTTTTTTAAATTTTGGCACTTAACATATATTTGCTTCTCACTGCCTCATATATACAATGCATAATTATTATTGTTATTACTATTTAAAACTTGTTAAGAATGATTTGAAAGATATAGATGTCCTACTACAACTGTATAAATGTGTGGGCACTAATCTGTTTTCTTGAAAATCGAAAATTTTCTGAACTTGGATTGAGACTAAATAACTAAATTTTTCAATTCTAAATGAAATTTCTACAAAGTAACTTAATTTTTAACCGACGAAAAAACGGAGGAGGTTCTCAATTCGACACGTATATTTTTTTTTTTTTTAATGTATGACCACGCATAACTTTTTACAGAACAGTCTGATTTTGATAATTCTTTTTTTATTGGAAAGGGTATACCCCGAAGGTGGTCCCATAAAAATTTTGAAAAAAAAATCTTACCCTAAGGGTGGGAAAAGGGGGTTGATTTGTTGTTCACTCACAGATTTTTAATGTATGACCACACATAACTTTTTACAAAATAGTCCGATTTTGATAATTCTTTTTTTATTGGAAAGGTTATACCCTGAAGTTGGTCTCATATAAGTTTGAAGAAAAAATTCCTATCCTAAGGGTGGGAAAAGGGGGAGATTTGTTGTTCACTCACAAATTTTTTTATATATGACCACACATAACTTTTTACAGAATAGTCCGATTTAGAATATTCTTTTTTTTATTGGAAAGGGTATAGCCTGAAGTTGTTCCTATATAAATTTGAGGGGAAAAATCCTACCCTAAGGGCGGGGAAAGGGGGGCGATTAGTAGTTCACTCTAAGATTTTTTGATGCTGAATTGGGTATAACAAAAAAAAAAAAAAACTCACGATGAATGAGATGCAGACTTGTATGTCTCTCGTGTGTACTGTCTTGAGCAGGTAAACGACAGTATCTGCAGAAATGAGTTTTCGAGATATTTGAAGAATTGTGCGCTGGATTCAGTACTATCAACTGGGAAATGTTGGAATTATATTTTTTTTTAGCGGAAAACAAATAAGTTAGTTTGTACAACAAAGCTAACGTACAAACAATGATGACAAAATGCAAAAAAAAAAAAAGATAAAATTGCAGTTATAGCCCTTTACCTGCACACGGTAGTGTAGACCTCTCAATCTCTGGTACTTGTGATTAGGGTTAGTTTTCAGTGCCAGTCGTCAAACATTTTTTTATATTCAGGATTTGTATGAAAAAATAGGGCGAAGTTTAGTGATGGTGATATACTATTTTTAACCGACGAAAAAACGGAGGAGGTTCTCAATTCGACACGTATATATTTTTTTTTTTAAATGTATGACCACCCATAACTTTTTACAGAACAGTCTGATTTTGATAATTCTTTTTTTATTGGAAAGGGTATACCCCGAAGGTGGTCTCATAAAAATTTTGAAAAAAAATTCCTACCCTAAGGGTGGTAAAAGGGGGTTGATTTGTTGTTCACTCACAGATTTTTAATGTATGACCACACATAACTTTTTACAAAATAGTCCGATTTTGATAATTCTTTTTTTATTGGAAAGGTTATACCCTGAAGTTGGTCTCATATAAATTTGGAGAAAAAATTTTTACCCTAAGGGTGGGAAAAGGGGGAGATTTGTTGTTCACTCACAGATTTTTTTATATATGACCACACATAACTTTTTACAGAATAGTCCGATTTAGAATATTCTTTTTTTTATTGGAAAGGGTATAGCCTGAAGTTGTTCCTATATAAATTTGAGGGAAAAAATCCTTCCCTAAGGGTGGGGAAAGGGGGGCGATTAGTAATTCACTCTAAGATTTTTTGATGCTGAATTGGGTATAACAAAAAAAAAAAAAAAAACCCTCACGATGAATGAGATGCAGACTTGTATGTATCTCGTGTGTACTCTCTTGAGCAGGTAAACGACAGTATCTGCAGAAATGAGTTTTCGAGATATTTGAAGAATTGTGCGCTGGATTCAGTACTATCAACTGGGAAATGTTGGAATTATATTTTTTTAGCGGAAACCAAATAAGTTAATTTGTACAACAAAGCTAACGTACAAACAATGATGACAAAATGCAAAAAAAAAAAAAAAAAAAAAAGATAAAATTGCAGTTATAGCCCTTTACTTGCACACGGCAGTGTAGACCTCTCAATCTCTGGTACTTGTGATTAGGGTTAGTTTTCAGTGCCAGTCGTCAAACATTTTTTATATTCAGGATTTGTATGAAAAAATAGGGCGAAGTTTAGTGATGGTGACATAATATTTTTAACCGACGAAAAAACGGAGGAGGTTCTCAAGTCGACACGTATATATATATTTTTTAATGTATGACCACACATAACTTTTTACAGAATAGTCCGATTTTGAATATTCTTTTTTCATTAGAAAGGATATAGCCTGAAGTAATTCCCCTATAAATTTGAGGGAAAAATTCCTACCCTAAGTGGGGGGAGAGGGGGTGATTAGTTGTTTACTCCAAGATTTTTTGATTCTGAGTTGGGTATTACAAAAAAAAAAAAGCTCACAATGAATGAGCTTTAGACCTGTATGTCTCTCGTGTGTACTGCCGTGGGCAGGTAAGCGGCAGTATCTGCAGAAATGAGTTTTCGAGATATTTGAAGAAATGTGTGTTGGATTCAGTAGTACTCAGGGGCGGCAAATAGGGGGGTCAAGAGGGGGCGGTCGCACCCCCAAATTTTTTGAGCAGAATGATAGAAAATGGGTGAATTCAATTTATGTAAGTCGGGAATCAATGTTCATTAAAGGAAATCTCGCTGGTTCTCAGCAATTATTTGATGAAACTCGACACATTCTCAGACTAGAAAAAGTGTTTTTCGGTATTTGGATGATGACTTAGAAATTCATGAAGTATTTTCGGCTTTTTCAGAACATAGAAGACTGATAGAGAACCATGGTTAATTTTAACTAAAGAAGGCATTGCCTCAAATAGGCTAAATATTTCACACTTGTATGCCCAGTGTAACGATGGTATGCCCAATATGAGAGGCTCATGAAAAGTGGTGTGGCAGCATGGTTTTCACAAGAAAATTCATTGATATTTTACATTCACTTTTACGCTCATTTTTTAAGTGTATATTTATTTAATGAGTGTTCATCGCTTTCTTCTGCTAGAAACACATTTCAGCTGCTCAATACATTATAATGCATTCATAGAAACTTCTTAAAAATGCATGTGATTATTGAATAAAAAAGACTAGAGACGTACCGAGTACTCGGTAACTACTCGGTACTCGGCCTACTCGGCCAATTTGCCGAGTACTCGGTACTCGGCCCAATTTTGATCAGATACTCGGCCAATACCGAGTAGTTGCAAAAAATTGAATATTGTCCAAGACAGATATTAAAATTTATAAAAAAGCGCAAGCATATATTATTTTCTGCAATCATTTACAAGTCAAATTTAAATTTTGAGAATAATGAAGTTTGTAATGCTTCAATGGAATTAGTCTTTATTTTAATGTCCCCAAAGTTAATAAAACTTATTTATTAAAAATTGTGCAAAAAAAGTAAGTGTAGAAAATATGGAATTTTTATATTAAAAATGGATTTTTGCTACAAACAAAAATTAGTTATAAGAAATATAAAAATACCTTTGCTTAAAAAATAATTGGAAGTAAAACAATGTTAAAAGCAGTGCTGACACGTGTTTTAGCAATACAAGGAATTCCTTTTTCAATGCACAAAATGTGAGCTCGTGGATTTAAAGGCATCCGCCAAAAGTCGGATTCTTCTGTCGAATGTCTTTACATTCTTTAGCTCACATTTTATGCGCTGAAAAAGACGTTCCTTGTAATGCAGAAACACGTGTCTGCAGTGTTCCTGCACATTTGTTTTATTTGCTTTTAAAAATTATTTATGTTTGGCGGACTAGAACTATAATAGATTGGTATAATTTGTTTTAATTCCAACTTGATTAATCATACCTTTTATTTATTTATTTTTAATTTTAAAAACAATTCTTTTGTAAAATTTTTGACAAAAAACAAAATTTTTTAAATAATGCGTGATTAAATTTCAGCAGGAATTTAGTTTTAAAATCTGTTATATGGACAAAGAGGTCTATACAACTATTCCAATAAGTTCAAAATTCATCACATGTGTGTCGGTGGTTCTTCTTAAAACATAATTGGTACTTGGTAACTCGGCCGAGTAGTGAAAGGCCGAGTACTCGGTAACTCGATACTCGGCCGAGTAATGAAAGGCCGAGTACTCGGTACTCGGCTACTCGGCCAAAGTGCTACTCGGTACGTCTCTAAAAAAGACATATCAACCAAATACCTTTTATGGGGCTCTATAATTATGCAATCGCGGAGTGACACAAGATAATCTTCAAGAGTTAAAACGATAAAAATATCTCTCTATAATTTCAAAGTAGTGATTTGACGACTGGAAGAATTATTGCAAAACGATTCTTTCAATGGTGAAAAGCTCAAGCCCTTTAGCATGTATGACTTCGTTTGAATTTTTATCCAATTTATTTGCATCGGGAAAAGGTTTTTGAAAAATGTTTTACTCTATCAAAATCTATATCTTCAATCCACTACTCGACTATTCAAACCACAGTTCAATCTACAATTGATCTGTGCACCATACTACCATAGTTCAACCTACAATTGAAACTGAAAATAGATTTTTTATAGATGTATATTTCAATCAATCGTGAAATTTAAAAAAAAATCTTCCTCCGAGCCAATTTTAAACAGGCGAAAAAAAAAAAAAAGTGACAAAAATCCACATGATGATGTGAAGTCTAACATTAATTTTTGAATATTTTGTATGAAGTAATAGATTCAGTTTCGAATGAAATTAACACAAGATTTGATGATAATTATTTTTCTGTATGGTTGGCTAGGATTATGGTTATTTGGATTGGATTTTGAAAACGAAAAGTAAAATGTTTCAACTGTGAGTAAAATTTTTAGCATGAGGTAAGAAAAATTACAAGCAATATACCGACAGAATGGTTTTCAATTCAGAGACTGCAGTTTCGTCCTTGTTACGGACTCATAAGTCTGGAATAGTGAATAACAGAGCTGGAGGCATATGATATCTCATTGAAGTTGAGAGCGCCGACATGACTAGATTATTCAATGATGAAAAGTTTAAGCCCCTCACAGTTTTTGAAGCAGCCTGGGTGTTTTTGAAGAGAAAGATATAAAAAGTGTTTTCATACATAACTTTGTGTTACTTCAATTATTTTTTAACTATTACAATCAGCTCAGCTATTCAGCTAGTAGAGTAGTAGAAAGAGATTTTTTTTTTGTCTCAGGAGGTTAGAGAAATATTTTCGAAGCACAAAGGGAAAAAAAAAAAACTTTTCCATTTAGCTGAAATGGAAAAACAGCACGACACTGGGAACTGATAGATTAGTAACACGATTCCCTGCTCTTCCAAATTCCCAAAATCATGCATTATAACTTTTCCAAAAGGTGTAAAAACTTTAGTAGCGAGGTGTTTTGTATGATAACTTTTTAATCAATGAATCAATATTTTAATTGTTTCTAAACACTAATTTTATTCATACTAAACCGATTTTATGACAACTTCTTGTTAGCTAATGTGTGTTTGGTTTTGCTTTGGGGTTATACATATTTAAGAAACTCGACCCCCCAAATGAAATGGTGAAATGCCGCCCCTGGTAGTACTAACAATAAGAAAATGTTGGAGTTATATATTTTTTTCAGCGGAAACCAAATAAGTTAGTTTGTACAACAAAGCTAACGTACAATAGATGACAAAATGCAAATTCGTCAGCAATTTGTGTTATCGTAGAAATATCGATCACAGTAGGAAAATGCACACGAACATCTTTATACAGTGCATTATTCTTTAAGAGCCACTGCAATGCCACTTGAAGTTTACCTATATCAATTTGAAACTCCCTAGAATGTTCTAAATTTTCACGACTTTCTACTACGAGCACTAATCCAGTTTGATTAGGTTCAAGCGGAAGTTGCTCCGCCAGCTCGACCACATCCTGAGCAAAAAGGATTGCCTGCCCTTTGCACCAGTCTTGGCTCAAACGATTTTGAACTTTTATTATTTTAAGAAATGGCACAACTCTGCAAATAAAACGTTTCTAAATTTCCGATAACTCATCAATTTCTGTAGGTATTGCAGCTACCGACATTTTGTTCCAATAGGCCTGGGGTGGAGTTTTATGTTTTTTAATATTGTTTGAGCATCGTGAACAAGTAATTATATTACCTAAAGCTACCAGTTCGTTAGGCAAAATAGAGCCTAAATTTTTAGTTTGCAATTTCCTACGTTGCTGAGGATACAAATTTTTTTTGCATATTGAACACGACAAGTCAGCATAAACATTAATTGATTTCTTAAAGTTTTCTGCGTTACACTGGTTTCTTCGATCGCGAGCTGCTTGTCGCATGGCGCTCAGACGATTAGTTCTCTCCTCGGAAGATTCGTGAAGTACTACCATTGCTGAACGGTTACGAGCAGCATCCAAACGCAGCATACGTTCGTCCTCAATTTCATTTGAAACTCGCTCTCTTATCAGATCTAAACGATGAGCGCGTTGCTCTTCACTCTCATTTGAAAGTCGCTCTCTTATCAGATCTAAACGATGAGCGCGTTGCTCTTCACTCTCATTTGAAAGTCGCTCTCTTATCATATCTAAACGACGAGCGCGCTGCTTATCACTTTCTTGCAATAACCTATCGTTATTGTAGCTTCTCATTCTGGACAGTCTTTCCTCGCGCTGACCTAAACTCTCCTGTGAACGTGTTAATGTAATTCTCTTTCTGTTTGCTTCCAACCTCTTTTCTTTCTCATTAATAGATTCTTCTAAACATCTTTTCCTCATCCGAGCAGCATTTTTTGTAGGCCTACCTATGTTAGTATATAAAGCCTGCTTTTTTAAAATTATTTATGTAACACAACAGATAATTGTTAAAATACGATTATATATATATATATATATATATATATATATATATATATATATATATATATATATATATATATATATATGTGTGTGTGTGTGTGTGTTAATAGCTAAAGTAAGGTAGGTAGCTATTTTAAAAGTAATCAAAAATATAAGCATACAGATTATAGCCACATTAGTAGCTTATAGCCACAAAAAATTATAAAATAAAAACTTTTTAACAAAAAAATTGAACCGCCGAAAAAACTGAAAAGCAAAAAATAATAAACCATTTTAATTAAACCTTAATAACTAAGTTCTTAAACTGATGTAAGTATACCTAAGTATATATTTTTGTAATAATTTAGAGTTTTTAATTAACCTTAATAACTCAGTTCTTAAATTAATATAAGTATACCTAAGTAGTTTTGAGTCGGTGCCAAACAATAAATAAACAAAGATCCCTAAATTACCTAAATTTAAAGAAATAACCAAATAAAATTAGCAATGTAATGTGAAATGTCCGGCGATAAACATAAATGTTTCAAAAAATGCTCCCTCCACACGCCATCATTAAATCATGAATACTAGTAGATCGTATACAACAAAAAGTACCTCTCGTTGGAGCTTTGAAACCTTTGGGACCTCGTACGAGAGAGGCAAACAACCAGTGAGAAAAATCTTCAGGATCATGTATGCAATTAACGGCTACAGTTGTTATGCCATACTTACGCTGAATAATACTATGACCCACAAAACCATTTATTTGAGCTTTTAACAAGATGAGAAATCCTTCTTCAGTATGATGAACAGTGATATAAACATTTTGACTGTTGTATATGAGGCAAAAGCTCAGTAGCAGCCAAATACTCGACACGTGCTTCTTCGAGACCACTCGACGACGTTCGGGTTTAACTTCGTGAACGCTCGGCATTTTCCGGCGAAGGGGCGTGTCGCCATACGCCACCGCTGCGCCTCACGCTTTACAAAAATAATTAATTTGCTTGTTTGGCACCGACTCAAAACTACTTAGGTATACTTACATTAATTTAAGAACTGAGTTATTAAGGTTAATTAAAAACTCTAAATTATTACAAAAATATATACTTAGGTATACTTACATCAGTTTAAGAACTTAGTTATTAAGGTTTAATTAAAATGGTTTATTATTTTTTGCTTTTCAGTTTTATTAAACAAAATTTTACACAGATATCGGATGTTAATAATATTTTATTCGAAAAAAAATAGAAAATGTTGAACACAAAATTTTACAAGTGTCAATATTATTTGACTTGTAAAATATCACTGTTTTTAGAGCTTTAAAACAACTTCAAGAGTTATTATAACTCTCGTTCTCAGAAAAATAGTAGCCAAGATTTTTTCTTGGCCGCCCGGGTGAATTAGAGCCCGAGAATTGTCGAAACTTACTTATAATAATAATTACTGTTTCAGAACGTTTTAACTGCAAGAAATCATGTCATGGAATTCCTCTACGATGGTTTATCTATCAGTTCCTATTCCTTTTTTAAATCCTTATATTTTTCAGTTCTGCAAAAGAAGTTCGGGAATAAAATGTTACACATCAAGACACAAAATGTGAGCAAGGAGCAAGATCCAGATTCACATCGAAAATGTGCTTTCTTCAGAATTTTCGCAATAAATTCCTACTTTTCTGTTCTCGCATGATTGTGATTGATGAAAAAGCCTGGTAGGAATTGATGGTGCTCATGTAATTGACAGGAATAGGATAATCTATTTTGTAGATAGGCACCATTTGGCTATTGAGCCAAGTAAGATATTTGTCTTGAAATAAATCAAACGAAAAAAAAATGTGAAAGATGAGAGAAATGCTTTTTTTACAAAGAAACGTTTTCTTCGTTCCAATATAATTCGAAAAAGCTTTTCAATAAAGTTTTATATATGAGAGACACATTTTTCTGCTGTCTTTGGAAAATACGATACTGAAGTGAGATTAAATTATAGTACGTAAATATAATATTTTATTTTCCTTTGTTTCACTTTATTTTGTTTACTTGTTTATTTTTTTAAGTTTGAAGAATTATTGGAATAATTGCCCCCTAGATGACATAAAATCAAATAAATTTTCATAAATTCAAATCCTCAAACATTAGAATGCAAATTTTTAGTTGTTTAACACTGCGGGGTTTTTTTTTTTTTTTTTTTTTTTTTTTTACGAAAAAAAAAATTTCCAAGTGTTCCACTCCGGGAAAAAAAAAGAATAAAAGAAAAAAAAGGAGGGGGATCCTTTTTTTTACTTTTATTCTTTTTTTTATACATATACAGGGTGTCCACCCTAAAATTGGACAAATAGCTAATTCCTAAACCGTTAGAGATAAGCGCGTAGTTTCATTTTGAAAAAATCTTTAAATTGCGCAAGGACTCGAAATTCATGAAATTTTTGTCAAAATTTCAAATTTTGAAAAAGTTACAAAATTTAACTTTTTATACAGTCCCCCAGTCCTAGCAATGATATTTAGTAAATCATTCCGGAACACTAACATTTATAACTAAAAAAATCACTCTTCTACGACTAAAATTGGCCGAGTTATGAAGTTTTGAAAAATCATTATTTTTGAAGATATTATGACGTTAGCGAGTGAGATCTGAAGGGCACGTATGCGAATTGACAAAGTATGTTAATAGGTTTAAATTTATTTTGATTCTTGTCATTAGGAATTATTTTTTTTATTAGTAAGCATTATCAATGATTGAAAAGACTTTTCAAGGACTATTAATAAGCTCAAAGACCTATTTATGATTGAAAGGATTTCTTAAAAATCTTTATTTGTTTGTCATTTTGTTTCAATGATACCTAATATCCATATGAGAATTTGATTTTAAAAAATGTGTTAAATCTCAAACTTATGCAAAAGGTTATCAGTGCATTTAAAGTTACCGTGTTCTGATAAAGGAAAAAAAAGTTGTTTTAAAGAAAGGGTAAACCGAAGCAACAACATAATCATAAATTCAAGAGCAAAATAGAAGGATCAACAGTCGGGGATCATTCTTTTTTGACCAATCAAGGAACCGCAAAGATTTTGAATGGGCCCCGACTGTTGATCCTTCCAATCTGCTTTTGATTTTATGATTTGTCTTATGTGTGTATCGATTATAAAACTATTTCAATGCAGTAGTTATTCAGTAATACACTACTGTTCAGGGCCGGATTTGGAAGTGTGGAGGCCCCGGGGCAACGAAGGAGTGGAGGCCCCTAATCAGCGTTCGAAAAGATCATCATATTTTCGAAAATATCCGATACTTTGATATATATCCAAATGTTTTGAGATATATATATGTATATATCCGATATTTTCGACCCGTGAAAGTTAGGATATTCTGTAAAAAATTGAATGTGGGGGCCCCGGAGCAGTAACCCCGCCTGCCCTCCTCTAAATCCGACCCTGCTCCTGTTTGTGAAACTTGCAACACCATGAAGGAAGCATCATAGTTAAATGAAATTTAATACACATTTCAGTGGTAATGGTACAGATAAATAATTACATTTTCAAACCAAACAAACAACAAAAAGAGATAGAAATTAGTATTTTGTGTGGCCACCACGCGCCGCAATAAGAGCTGCTACACGACTCGGCATGAAGTGAAACAAAGTTTAAATATCTGCCAGCGAAAGAGTATTCCATATTGTTTGTATGCTCAACCAAAGTTTGTCTGTCGAAGCAACAGGACGAGGATCACGAGCGAGACACCGCCCAACGAAATCCCACACATGTTCAATCGGTGACATATCCGGGAAATATGCAGGCCAAGGAAGAAGCTGTACCTGCCGCGAATCTAGGTAGGATTTGACAGTCCTGGCGACATGTGGACGGGCATTATCCTGCTGGAATACAACCCCTGGCAATCCTTGCAGGAAAGGAATAGCTTGGGGCTGTAAAACTACGTTTATGTATCAGGTACTGTTCAAATTGGCTACAATTCGCAGCAATTGTGATCGTCCGTGATATGCTGTGGCACCCCAGACCATAACTCCGGGTGTTCGTCCACTGTGGCGTTCTATAATGCACTCCGGAATGTGCCGTTCACCGGCATAGCGCCTGACACGAATTCGGCCATCATGGTGCCACAAATTGAAGCGGGATTCGTCAGCAAAGACGACCTGCTGCCAATCAGCTAACCAGCTCCTATGCACAATGGCCCATTGTAGCCGCAGGTGACGATGGTTTTGCGTGAGAGGAAACCTGTATAAAGGAATCCTAGCGCGCAAGCCACGCTGCAGCAGACGTCTCCGAATAGGGAAGTTTTCGAATTTTCAATTTTATTTTTATATGATAGAGTAACATGTATGAACATCATAGGTGAAAAAAATTTTGCGGTACGATAAGTAGTATTTTTTAAATTAATTTTCAAAGTTCAAGCGCTTGTGACGTCAAATGGCATAGGAAGTGACATCATGCGCTCTTCCGATAGGGGAGAAACCGAAGAACGTGCATTCGACTTCGAAGATGAAACGTAAAAGGCTTGTCTCCTCGCATTTAACTCCTTGCGTTTCTGGAACATTAAACCTCTCATCCTCTCAGAAATATTCGAATATCATCATTGATGTTACTAGAGGAAAAATATTTAGATTGTGCTTTAACAAATCCGGCCTCCATAGTGTGTTCAAAAGGATTATTGAATTTCTAAAAAAATAAATATATCAGCGCGCTCAAAATGTCCCTAGCGAAAACAAGGGATCTTCGGCGGAAGGCTGCCCATTAATGCCCTTTGACGTAAGCTCGTGACGTTTCAGAAAAGCGCACTTTTGCGCGTGAATATTTAAAAATGTATTAAAAATCAATCACGGTGTTTTAAAATTCGGCGATGGTGAATTTTTTAGTTTTGAGGGTCAATTAACAATATCCAATAGCCAAAATATGAACATTTAATAGGTTGCAACTTCACTATCGATGAAGCGCACAATGAAACACCATCACTGTGCTGTCAATTGTCTGGAAGAAGCTGTGCGGTTCGTCAGCGCCATACGCACCAGGTGTCTCTCATCGCGAGCTGACGTCACATTTCGTGGTCCACTCCCGGATTTCCGAGCTGTCCGACCGTCGTCCGTCCACTACTTCCAAACACGCATGATTGTGCTGCTGTTACGCTGCACACTAGCAACCACTGCACGATAAGACAATCCAGCTTCACGAAGGCCGCAACTCTGCCCCGTTCATACTCCGAAATTTGCTCAAATTTCGCTTTGTTTCGTCGAAGAGGCATAGTAAAGATTCAGTTAACATTTACTCTAGCATATAAACACCGATAATCATACACGCCTCGCTACAGCCGTCTATTTATATTCGGTTCAATCCGCCGTTCAGAGGGCGCTGCTCAGCATACGCATGCGCTGCCGGGCTGCAATTCTAATCATTTGCATATCTGCCTTACTTTACATTTCCTGCAATTTTCAGCTCACTTGCGTAAGTCCTTCGTGGTGTTGCAATTTTCACAAACAGGAGTGTACTTCATAAAAATCTAAACTACTGGGCTTATATTTTTTCCTTTTTGATTTTTACGCAGTCGGGTTTTTTGCTTTTATTTAATAATTATTTTTTTAAATTTTGTAGTAGCAAAAATCATTTTTGATGTACCGGAAAATATTACAATGTGAACATCAAACTTTGAAAATGGCTCGTATTATTATATTCCTTGATGTTCAGAGATAACTATATTTTTTGATAGGAATTAACTCTATATTTAATAACATTACCAGATAGATGTCGATGGGTACTGATTCAAAAACTTTACCATTTCACTTGCCTCAACTTCCTCTATTATATAGAGGTATTTTAAACAATTATACAAGAGTATTTCACACGTTAAAAATGGAAAATACGCCTTAAAAGATTAGCCCGGCGTATTTTCACGCTTGTTGCTGCAAGAAATTTCATCGTGGAGAATAGAAGAAAAGTAATTTGGAATTTTCGAATGTTAATTTGTTAGACATGGTGTATGTTTTGAAAAAAAGGACATACATCTCTTTTCCCTGCTACCTTCCACTTAATCCTTTGAACGATTTCTGTCTTATACAATTGATCACTAACGCTGATTTCGAACATTTCACTCCCCTAAAATGAATTTCACTCTTGAAAAAAGTGTCCACGATACTCGTTTGGCATGGAGAGTAGGGTCTGGTGGGGTAAAGTGGTCATAAAATCGTAGGTTTTTAGCTTAGGTGGATGATAAATACATTAAATTCTTCAAACACTTCAACTTTTTCTGTTGTTATTTTACATTGCATTATTAAAGAACACGGTACATTGAATTTCAGGAAAAACAATATTGATTTAAGTAGCTTTATAACACTTTCATTTAACTACGTATTAATGGCCACTTTACCCCATGGGGAGGGGGAAAATGGTCATAGCATGGGGTAAAGTGGTCATAGTTAAAACTAGATGCAAAACCGTTACAAATAACCATAATACTTGTATATTTCGGTTATTTTTACAGTTACAAGTATATGCACGGTATATGCGGGTATACCAGGGGCGGCTCGTCGCTATGGCAGGGTGGGCCCGGCTCACCCAAAAAAGTTGTAATTAATAAAATACATTATTAACAAAAATAACTTTTTGTGTTTCAGTTTAAAAAAATCAAAAAGTAAGGCGAACAACTGATTTCAAACATCTAGGCCCCTCCTCCCCGCATATCTCTAAACATAACCAGAAAGTTTTTAAATCCCATTAATTTTAGCGCTGTGCATAGCTTTGGGAGCTGCGGGCTCGCTTGAAGCTGCCCCCGAAACCAAGAGCCACGCCTCTGCCCTTAGCCAATCGCAATGACTGAATCAGAAAGCGAAAAACGGTGGGTGATAAACACCCGAAGGATTTCATTGCAACTCAAGAGTGGGCAAATTTCGTCGAGCCCGAACGAAATCGTAGATGTCTAATAATACCAACCAAGAGCGGTTTGGAGGTCAGAGGGGAAGAATCTAGCAACTTCGCTCAATAGAATAACATGTAAAAGGGCAGAGAATCGGCTGCTCCCTGCCCATGTGTCAGGGAAAACTTTTATCATACCGTTCCGCTTCTGTTTTTTTTTTTTTTCCCTCATCAACAGCTATTACTATAGGGGCAAGGAGATTGCCGGTTTCATGAGATTCCGTGCATTTCTTTTACAACGCATACGTAATATTTTCAGTTATTTGTTGTTTTTGGGGTTAGAGATGCTTATTCTCAAAATTTCGGTGTAAAGACTTTCTTTTCGAATAGTGGAGCAGCCCGGTGGTCTGACGCACCGGCAGAAAAAAAAAAAAAAGACTGGTCTTCAGAATTTTTGGTCATCCACGCAAAAAAAAGAAAAGAAAGAAAACTCCATCATACCTAATGATAATATTATACATCACTTAATCTTTTACGTCAGTTTTGAGATTAATTTTCATAATTTTATGATTTCTCAGCAGCTTTTTTTAAAAATTGTGTCCATTTTTTTTATCAAAGTCACTTCTTGTTTTAACATTTAAATATTTGGGTAACAGTTATTTAATAGAGCTTTATTTATGTATTTACTTATTCATTTATTATACTTTGTAAAAAAGGGAAGGGGAAAAAACTTCAGCCGTTCGTAATTTTTTTTTCACTAGTTTCCAACGGTTCGCGAACATTTTTTTTACAAGTTAACAAAAAAACAGCACAGGTCCGCGTGAATTTTTTTGGAAAGCTTTTGCAGGTCCGCGTGTCAAAAAAAGTCGAGAGAGAAATGACATTACTGTTTTTCATCAGATCGCAGTTCTATTGGTACGTACCTTTTGCTTTTTTTTCTATCATATATGTATAGTTTTGACAATTATTAAAATATTTAAGATCCTTTCTAGCTAATGTGCCTATAACTAGTCGATTAAATGTTTTGTCAAGGGTATATGTGTGACCGTAATTAATTTTTCAACCACTCTTACTCAAAATTATTATTTAATAATGATGATAAAACATAAGTTAAATTTGAAAGTCGATAAGTAAAAAATGCAGCAATAGAAATATTCTGTTTATTTATTTTATTTACTTACTTTTGTTGTTGTTCGGACGGACCTTTTAGACGCGATTTGTCAGTCATCCATGTTTTAATTTTAAGGTTGCTTGAATTATTAAGTCAAGATGCTTATACTGTAATTAAAGTATTTTTTAAATATTGTTAAATACCTTTTTATGCCTGTCCTGAAAATAATTTAATTCACCTAGCAAGACCATTTTTTACGGGGGTGTTTTTAGTGGTAAGGGGTCTTTCTCTTTTTTGAGAGTCTGGTTCCTTAATGTTTCACGGTGTGTCACCCCTCTTGGAAGGAGGGGGATGGCACAGTTGATGAGATTAATATTTTTATTACAACATATTATTACTGCTGTTAATATTATTATTAATTTGATCGTTTAAGGGAAGCCGAGTGTTTCATATAAAATAATCAGGGGTGTTCCGTTTTAACCAACAAGACCTTCTTTTTCGCAACCGTTTGTCCAAGATGCATACTTCCAATTGCAAAAATGTTCAAAATCAGGTGCAGAGTTAAGATACTAAAAGTTTAAAGCGAAAAAAAAAAAAAAAAAAAGAGTCAAAAAATAAAAATAACTTTTTATACGGGCCCTAGGTCCCCTAGCTTATATTTAGGGAAATAATCCCCATTGAAATATATTACTGACACAAAAAATTTGACATTTATGCGACCAAAACTCAAGGAGATATTCGAGTTTAAAGTTTTAAGGGACCAGATACAAGTTGAGATAGGAACTTATCTTCCTTTCAGAAGAATGATAGGTTGTCAAAGTAAAAAAACAAAGTATTTATGTTTTTCAATGCTATTTAAAAACAAATGCAAATGTGATACGCGAAAACATTGCAAAACATTAATCAATTTGAAAAACCACTCTATTCACACAAAAATTTTAAGCCTTTGTAAACTGTTATATTTTCCCAGGGCCGATCCTAGCAGGTGTGCAGAGTGTGGACAGCACAAGGGAGGCCAAAGCAAGGGGCGGTCTCAGGCCGCATCATATAGTTCTTTTAATCAAGCAAAATTCCTCAAGAATTTCTCACAAGATAACATAATAAGTCGAGTAAATGTGCTGAATTTTAAATGTTCAATTATCAAAGTAAGTGCCAATTTTATAATTATCAAAGTAAGTGCCAATTTTCCAACGGAATGGCATATTAAGAAAATGGAATGTTTAAAGCACATTGTGTTGCTCCATTATCCATAAATATCAACTCTTTAAACACATGCTTCATTTAGTTGCAAAATTTGTGACAGAACTGGTAATCAGGCATGGATACAGGGGAGGGGCAATGACAAAAATCCCTCCCCCCCCCCGAAGCATGAAAGGGTGCCTTCTAAAGGCCACTAATGCTTCACCTAGCCTCCCAAGTTTTTGTTGACCCTAAACAATGAAGACATTTTTTGTGTAAAAAAAAAATTATGCTGATAGGATACTCTCGCAAGTATTTCAAACAACAAATTCTGTAAGATAAATAAATACTTTTGTGCTAAACAGTAAAGAAGACAAAACAACGTTAGATGAAGCACAAATTTGCAAATTACAGCAGACACGTGTTTCGGCGTTACAGGGAACGCCTTTTTCAATGCAAAAAATAATGAGCTTATGGATGAAAAGACATCCGACAGAAGAAAAAAATAATGAGCTTATGGATGAAAAGACATCCGACAAAAGATTGGCTTCTGTCGGATGTCTTTTCATCCATAAGCTCATTATTTTTTGCATTGAAAAAGGCGTTCCCTGTAACGCCGAAACACGTGTCTGCTGTAATTTGCAAATTTGTGCTTCATCTAACGTTGTTTTGTCTTCTTAACAAATTCTGTGTTCAGCAGTCGTGGATGCGTGGAGACTAGAGAGGAGAGACAATGGAAAATTGCGACTCCCCTGAGAGTCAAACATATATAATCAACGAACTAAAATTTTTAATTTTCCCCCCTTTACAGCAATTTTTTCTAATTAAAATCACGAATGAACTTTCCGGTTTCAGATCAGGTAGGAGGACAGGGCCTTTGCCCCGGGTTACGAATTTTAAGTGTAGCTCCTAAACGAAGATCCAAAAGGATGCCTTGACGAGACTAAAGAAGGCTTCAAACTGCGTTTTCAGGACTTTCATTTTGGAAAATCTCGCTGGTTGAACCACGGATTTTAAGGATCCAATTAAGTCTCTTATTCACCCTTTCTTCCTTAATGTAATCAAACATAGCCTAAAAAGGATGGCTCCAAAATGTCTTTTCTGGAGACAGCCCTCCCTAACGTCATCAAAAATTGTTCAATGGTATTTTTCGAAATGTTTGCGGTAAAACCCCTGAGTGATGGTTTGCCCTGAAATCCATTTCCTAACATTACTACCAAAGATAGTCTGAATTAGCGTCTCTAGAGAGGCCCCCGATCCCACCCCTTCTCACACTTAACGTATTCAAAAACAAACTAAAGTTGCGTTTTTCAATCATCAGTTTCGAAGAACTTTGGGGGAAATGCCCCGGATCCCCTTTTCTCCAACGTAATCACTATAGCTCAAAATTTCGTTTTTAGACGGTTCCGTGGAGTTACCAAACCCTTCCTGCCTAAACTAGTCTGAAATTGACATCAGTTTCAAAAAACAATTCTTGAGGGCACACTGAACCCCCGCTCACTCTTTGTCCCATCGTTATCAAACAATGCCTAAAATATGATTTTGGGACTTCTATTTCTAAAAAATTCTGGATGGCTTACGTAAATTTTCACGTCGCTAGGGCATCTGGCATCCTCCATCAATCGCCGAGGTGAGGTGGAGAAAAGTGTTTAGTTGTATTTTTCAGATATTAATATCGAAAAATATTCAGAAAGATCCCGCTGAAGCTTCCCGGTTTCCTTAACGTCACTAAAGATAGCACAAAATTGTGCTTTTTTAGCCAAAATCCCCAATGATGATGAGATTAGATGCCCAAAATCCTTCCTTCACAAAAATAACCTAAAATTGATTTTAATTCCAAAAAATATTTCAGTTCGGAATATTTTCCCTTTTACCCTATCGTGTCAAAATCGAGACAAAAATGTGTTTTTGAAACAATAGTGCCGATAAATTACCGGAGGAAAGATGCCAGAACCCCTAACACCCCGTTTGCACTGGCGGAATTAAGCCGCTTAGTTTTCAGCTAACATACTGCGCATTCACTTAGCGCATCTCAAAGCCGCTTCAGTTGAGCGACACTGGGAAGCCGCTCAACAAGACCAGGGAGTAAAAGGAAGGAGACGAATCTCCATGTTAGCAGTTTGGCAACAAAATTCCACTTCCGCCAGAGGCCGCTAGAGTATCATTACTCTCTCGCACTACTTATATCTTTTCGCTCGTAGCGAAGCATTGTAAACAAGTGTGTTTTAAAAACTATCACCTGTATATTTGGAGGTATTAAACTACTTTCGCCATGAAAGCTGTTCAAAGAAGCATAGAATACTTTACTCCACCCTAGGTTTTTGGCATATTTTGCATTCGATGTGTTTAATTTGTATTTCTGCTACGACTTTAGCGAGCATTCATTCTTGTTATGTGTTGTGCAATTTTGTGTTCTATTTTGTATATTGTTTTTGATATGGCTGTTCTGCTCATTTGCCATGAAACTAAAAATGATTTTAGCTGGCTTTTGAAAACATTTTCTCCCAATAAAACCCGTAAATTACGATCCGGTTTTCATAATTTTTCTGAGTACTATGCATTTAATTTTAAGAGTAAGCGAGAAGACTTGATTTTAAAGTTATTCATTTAAAAAAATAGAAAGAGAGTAGCAATGAACAACTAAAGTTTTGGAATTTAAATCACTAATTTTGTTTCCTTCTAGTTATATTTCCATGTCCTTTTTCTTCTTATTTATTAAATTTCACATATGCTTAACTTGAATAATAGAAACTCCACTGTAGTAGAAAAACTCAATAACGCACTCATGTAGAGAATTCAATTGAAATTAAGATTGAACTGTTTAACTTATAATTTTCATCAAAATATTTATGTTTTGCTTTTTTTTTCTTCAAATTTCACTTAAATCCAGAGCAGAGCAACAATTTCAATCTAAACGTAATACATAAAGTTTTATGTAAGCTTATATCACACGAAATTTATGTATGGGAGGAGGAGAAAGAAAGTAACTATGGTAAGTGAAAACGAAACACAATGTGATAAATATAAGCTATAAACTAGATCAACGCTTGTAATAAATAGCACTTTCTTGTAACATTATTTGTAATTGTTCACTAATAACTAACGATAAACAATTTTTTTTTCCTCAATATACAGAGTGTTAATATTTTTTCTAATCGTTTTTAAAGATAAATCCAACGAAATAAAAAGAAAAAAAGTTATTTCAGCAAAAGTAATTAATTAAACAAAAACGAAACTAAATATTGGTGCACATAATACAGTGAACTATATTAAGTTATATGAGCTAATATCGCACGAAATTTGTGTGTGTGGGGGTGGTGCAGGATAAAGAAACTCGGTGTAACAGAACCAAATATTGGAATAAAAGAACCAAGTAATTATGGTAAGTGAAAACGAAACTTAGCTTGATAAATATAAGCAATAAACTAGATTAACGCTTGAATTAAATAGCACTTTCTTGTAAGATTCTTTTTTAATTGTTCACAATTAACTAACGAAAAAGCAGTTTTTTTTCAATGTTCAAAGTATTAATTATTTTTTTTTCTTATCGTTTTTAAAGATTAATCCACCAGAAAAAAAAGGGGGGGGGGAAACGGCTTTTTCAGCAGAAGTAAACAAAAAAAGAAACTAAATATTATTGCACATATTACTGTGAAATATTTAATTTTAAATGAGCTTATATCATGCAAAATTTATGGGGGAGCGGGGGGAGAGGGTTGATCGAAGTTACTGCATAAATTAATTGGAGTAAAAGAACTAAGGAGAAAGAAGATCGAGGACACACAGAATTAATGTCTAAATTCTAGAACAAATATAAGAAAGAAAGTAATTTTAGGTCCATCGTGCTGACCGCGCGATATTATTGAGTTCCAACAAATTTTTCGTATCAATGGCCCCAAACTAGCTAACTGCCGGCATCCACCCAGTCGAATACTCGGGGTCGGTTAAATCAGGCGAGCGAACTGCGAGAGATGGACCACTAGCGCCACCATTGGCGATGGAATAATCCGGTCACTTTTTCGCCCCGCTGCCAAAGGAGATGAGGCTCCTTCTTTTAGCCTCCCTGGGTTTGCAGTTAAACTTTAAGTGCGTTCTCTAGTGCAAACGGCTTTTAAAGTAAAGCGCTTATCACACGATGCAACTTTTCACCCGATTCCCTCCAATACCGGACTAGTCCAATATACCTCAGATGCTTCGGCCAAGTGAGACGTCATCATTTCTATTGTCCGCCTTTAGTCCAAGATTATAGCTTCCGAGCAATAAAGTTGGGTAGAGTTGGTCTTTCGACCAATAGGAAAGCATCTGAGTGCACGGGCAAATCCAACATGGCTGACTGCTTGAATCCGAAGTAAAAGACTAAGAAATTTATTAAATAATGGACTTTATTAGCGAGAAAAAATGTCTATGGGATGTTAAAAGTCCCTTGTACTGCATGAAGATTTATAGGATATGGTTAATGAGGGAGTATTTTCAAGGAATTGATTAATCAGCGATTGCCGAAAGCATGCATACTCCTTACATACGGTAAAGATATCCTTTTCGATGTTTATTTATATGCTTGATATAGTGCGTGAAAGAAAAATCGTAAATGCTGTGATACCTTTAGTTTTATTTTTGTTCGTGCTGAAATTTCGCCTGTAAATTTGGCTAATTCTTACATTAATTCGTAGTTTTGGATAAAGGTACATTGGCGACAGTACCGGTACATATCGACGCCAAATGATTGTTTACATTTTACTGAATCCTTGTCAAATTATTGGAAAAAATAACAATAATCTTAATTTGATTATTTGCCGTATTATTTCTCATAGTGCGTATGTGCGAAATGTAAAACTGTTTACATTTAACAGTATCATATAAAAAGTAGGCTGATGCTTGATATATAATTTTTATATTAAATGTTTGTAAAATAGTTTTTGAGGTGTTCTAGAATGGTGAGAAATTCATTGGCAGACTTTGTATAGATCTCAAAAAATGATTTAATTGAAAGAATATAATTCTTAATTTCATAAGATTCAAAAACAACTTTTCATTTTGCAGTGCTAATAAATCAGTATTAATCCTGCTTGCAAATGATTATCATTTTGTCTTGCTTTTAGTGTTTTGTTGAACATTTTTGTAGTAGAGTTTCACATGCACTCGAAGAAAAGAGGTTTTAGATAATTAATCTATGTTATTGCTTTATCATGATTTAAAAGTGAGTTTCTGAATCATTTTGTAAGAGAGCTGTACATAATTTTTGCTTCTCAGTTACAAGGATCCCTTTCAGCCATTCATCTGTGCAATCGAATGAAGAAGGATATGAGAAAGACCTTTCAGTGAAATCTTACCATTAAACGCTAGCTGGTTTGTCGATATTGACAGGTTAAATAAATTAAATTATCTGTCATATTGGTTAACTTGCTGGTTAATCTTTTCATCCTTTGAGTTCCGGTGCCAAAGTAATTGAAGAAAACCACAAGTCACTGAGGCATTTACAATTGTAATAGATCAGTTGGTGATGGCTATGTTTTAATTCAAGAAAAAAAAAACAAGTTTTTCCCATTTGAAGAGAATTCATTGCATTTAACCAAGAAGAAATGAAGATTTGAACCCAAGCATCATTACTTTGAAAAACCTAGAAATGTATTCCCTCTACCAATTTTTATTACGATTTCATAGTATTTTTTTTATTCTGTTCTTTTATTATAGTTTATGCTATTTTTTTAACGAATAGTTCTTTACCTGAGTAAAGCATGATTGGAACATTTGCTATAGTTTTTATATTTAAAATAAACATTGTTATTCAATTTGGTGTACTTGCTGTTCATGTCATTACTTTGCGAATATGTTAACAATGTTGCACCAATTATTTGGGAACTATTCGGTTTCCGGCTATTTTTTTTTTTTAACAATCCGGTATCTGATCCAGCCAGCCCACACCGTACGGGATATCTGACAGATTTTTGCAGGATATCCAGCAGTTAATCTGATATTGATATGGGGGGATTATCCGGTATGAAGTGGGGTTTAATGGAAAATTTTCAATTAAATGGGATGATGTAATAACTTTTCATGTTTCCTTCATCAAGTTTTGCCTTTAGTAGTTAAGATAATAATTTGCATTTTTTTAAGACTCTACCTGAATTTTTTGAACACAGTAAGATTTCTTAAAGTTGATTTTTTAATTATGAGTTTATTAATTTCTTTTTTAAAAAATAAACATTTTTAGCACAACTCTTAATGATGTATTTTAGATGTTAATTTGCATTTTTTATGACTATGTAGGGGAAAAAGGGGCACATTTGAACATGGGTCACATGTGTACATGGCATGTTTTACTAAGATAACCTCAAGCAAAAAATATTTAAAATTCTCAAAATATGACAGTACCAGTCCTACTCTTGGTGACATAATCTTTGTTTTAGCGGGTGTTGTATATAATTTTACCAATATGTCCTTTCCTTGTAAAAACATATTTTAAACTAATTACGGAGCTAAACTTAGCTGTTGCAAACCATTCTATGAACATGCAAGTGAATTTATGACACAACTTTTTAAATTGAATCAACTTCTTTTGAAAGTCAGCTGTAAGGTAGATAAGATGGGGTACTTGTGAATATAACATCTTCCTGCATATGTGAACACTTTCCATACCTCTTCCATAATACCTGTACCTCAGAGCCAGACTGATGTAAGTCCAAAAATTGTGATTTTCAATTCGTTCATTATTATATTGTACGTAGAATCCTATTCATTCCGCATCGAGCCATGTAAATGCAATTCTAGAAAAAAATTATATTAATTTGAATTTTTGGCATCTTGAATTCAAATTATGTTTTTCGCAATCACGAGCGTGTGTGTGTATGAATGCGCGTGTGTGTTTGTGTAGGCGCATGT
Source organism: Uloborus diversus (assembly GCF_026930045.1). Lineage (NCBI taxonomy): Eukaryota > Metazoa > Arthropoda > Arachnida > Araneae > Uloboridae > Uloborus > Uloborus diversus. The sequence continues at coordinate 82,700,611 of NC_072733.1, forward strand.
ATGTGGGTGCGTGTATATGTGTATGTATGCATGTGTGTGCGTGTTGTGTATGCAGTGCTGTGTGTGTAGGAGTTCGTGTGTGTGTATGCAGGCATTTGTGTCTGTGTTGAGCGCATGTTCAATCTTTTGCATGCAGCAGACAAAAGTTTTTCCTCTCGCCTCTAAAGTTACAATTATATGACTTACGTTGTTCTGACCTGAGGTACAGATATTAATATTAGGGTAGTATTAGAGTTGAAAACACTACGTACTGGTGTCGGAGTACAATTAGTTTTGGGATACAGGAGTCAGAGGACCTAAAATGTTTTCAAAAAATTCTGTGTACAAGCATGGAGAAAGAAAATCATTGAATTAGTAATTTAAACTTTTTCATTTTGTAAAATTTTTGACCTGAATAGGGAAAAAATAATCTTTTACTAATAATAAAGATGAAAGTCTGTGTCTGTCTCTGGATCTCTGTACGTCTGTTACGCGCATAGCGCCTAGACCGCTCGGCTGATTTTTATGAAATTTGGCGCAGAATTAGTTTGTAGCATAGGGGTGAGCACCTCGAAGAAATTTTTCGAAAATTCCATTTTGTTCTTTTACTATTCCAATGTTAAGAATATTTTACCAAGGAAATTATCATAACCTGGACAAATAAATTTCCAATTTATCATAACATGGAACCGTAACATTTGAGAGCAAATAAACACAGCAAATTGGCGAGAAATTCATCATCCATTATTTGTAAATATACAGGCAAACCAAACCACCTTTTATTTTTCTACTACTGGCAAAGCCGTGCCAGTACCGGTACTCAATAAAGTAAGACAAAAGGGATGAAAATATGGAATTTCTGCCGAAGCTGCAGAGTGGGAGTACGACTAATTTTGGGGGTGCAGGAGTCGGAGTTGGAGGCCCTAAAATTTTCTCTAGCATTTCTTTGTACATGCATGGAGAAAGAAAATCATAGAAATAAATTATTCAAACAATTTTTCATAATGTACATTTTTAATCTGAATAGGGAAAATATAATAAATTAACTTATGAAGTAAAAAAAAAAAAAAAAAGATGGAAGTAATGAATTTCTGCCACAGCTGGGGAGTCGGATTACGACTAATTGTATAGTACAGGAGTCAGAATTGGTAGCTAGGCATTTCCCTTCAATTCCGCAGCATTAGTAAAACCATTTGCATTTCATATTCCTTTCATTTTGGTTCAGTCATGTTTATCTCTTGTGTCAATATTCAGGTCTACGAGATATGGCATTTCAATGTTAGTGATAGCTTTTTTATCTATTCCTTGATACCAAAAATTGAGAATGTATTCAAAATCTCTGCACAAATCCCCCCCCCCCTAATTTTTTTAGGTGATAAAAAATAATGTTTTCGGTCATTCTGAATGTTAAAAAATTTTCTGTTGTTCAAAAAATACTTTTAAAATAGTTAAATTGACAAATACCTTGTCTATATACATGTTCATCACCAAGAACTTTTTCCAACTGTTTGTTTGAAGCAAATTCACCTTTAAGTTAGGGATTTATCTTTGCCTTAAATTTTCCCTTAGAGGCTAATGTTACATTCCTTTGATGCATAAAAAATGGAACAAAATATATTTCAAATCAAAAAGTAAAATCTGGAAATGAGGTGTGCTCGCTGAAATTATTCAAACAGAAAGTTTGTTCAAATCTGACTATTCACTCAAAAGTTATGTGTGGGGGGGGAGGGGGGCAGCAGATTTCTAAATGTATTCTGTGGGAAAAAAAGCCTTTTTGTTATTATAAAATTGATATAAAATTAATTTACTTCAGCTGTTAGTCTTTAGTTAATTAAACCTACATTAATAGCACTTTTTTAGGAAAATTTTAAATTCAATAAATTTCTTCTGCATTTCTGCGCACAAACGAGGTGAAAAAAAAATCATGGAACTAAATTATAAAAGCCATTTTTCATAAGGCATTATTTTGAATCTGCATAGGGAAAAATTAATAACCAAACAAATGAAGACAAAAAAGACAATTTTTATGCAGTTAAAATTTAGCACCTTTTTTTACTTGAAAGAACAATGACAAGATTTTTATTGAAAAAAGGAAAGAAGTTAAAAAATAGCATACGGAACAAAAAAAAAATGTATCAAAATAAAGTCCTTTTTTTCAAACATTATTTACTAAAACTATCGGCGATGAAACAAATAAAAAAAAAGCCCGCATGAAGAGATAAAAACTTATTTTAGCAAACCAAGTATTTGCTTTGAGAGCAGACGATCCGAACTTTTACGGCAACCCACAATAGTAACGATGACGTCATGGTTTAGAAACAAGCCAGTGTTGGCTGGTATTCACCAAATATCCTAAATAAACAAACAAACCACTGACGTAGACCGGAAGTAGCGAGTCTTATTTCCGGTTAAGCGCCAATCTCCATTGCTAGAGATAGGTGTTCATAGCGAAAGCGATTTTGTTGTGCTTCTTTAAAAAGCAGAATAATGTTTTCTGCGTACTTCAATGCATTAAATAAGAAAGACAAACTTAGTTATTGTTAAAAATTATCTTTCAATGGCTGTGACCTTACCGATCCTTTAGTATATGGTTGGCGAATCTATTACTAACGATTGATGTTTACAGTGTTCAGGCACTTTTGTTTTCTTTCAGTTCTAAGTAGAATCATGTCTTTTGCGTATTTTAATGCATGAAATGAGTATAATAGGCTTTGCTATTCTCAAAAATTGTCGATCAACGGATCTGATTTTCCTGATCCTTTAAATACAGAAATAAGAAAAAAAAAAAAAAAAAAAAAACGAGTCTTCGTTTGTCGATCATTACCGCGATTTCAATGATAAGCATTTATGAATACCTCCTAAACAGAAATAAAGTTGATACAAAGTCTGCTTTCAAGAATCACAAATCTACTGGATTGCAAGTACGTTGTGAATTGTAATTCCTATTCTTAAGTTGAAGCTATTTTTTCAAAGATGGAAGCTTTTCTGCAGTGTTCACACAGAATGGCTATGACAGGGAGTTTTGGTGTCATATTCAATCAATTCTCCTGTTGTAGCTTTTCAGTTCACACACACTTATTACAGTTGCTACCTAATTTTCAGGTTTGATATTTAATATATTTTATTACATATTTGTTCATCACTTTTTTTTTTTTTTGTTTAATCAACTTGCTTCTGTAGCAAGATTGATAGGCATAAAAAAAATTGAAAGATAACAAAATTTAAATTTACTCCGAGTGCTTTCTCCTGCGTTAAAATTGCTTTGAATGTAATACCAATAGCTGTACTATGATACTATACTATAACTTTAATTAATGAGTTTGTTTACCGATTGTCGAATATCTAAATTTGTTTACAATTAGAGCGCCTAATATTAAAGTACCGTCAATAACTCGAAGTCCAAAGAGTCGGGCTAAATGGTTCGAGTTATTGATAGTTCGAGCTATGGGAAGTTTTTTTCTCATGAGGTAATGAATAGTGGTTCTTTATTTTAATCACACAAATCAAACTGTTTGAAACCCTTCAAAACACTGGAAACTTTCAGCTTTGCAGGAAGCAAATAAAAAATTGTTCAGGTTGAGTTTTTCTAATAATCAATTTAATATAGATCAATATAGATCTTCACACATTACAGTAAAAATACAAAGCTGATGAAATTAAGGTGAATGTTTCCAGCTCGTAAATACCTCGCACAAAGTGTGTTTACTACATAATATTCATTAAGATTCAATCCTTTCGCTTTAAAGCATTGGCTTTGATTCGACGATCAGGACCTTCAGAAATTTGAACATCTTTATTTCTGACATCTTATTTGCTCCTGTCCTCATGCTGTACCCGAAAGCAGAACAACATCCTCTCTTTTTACGAAAATTTTGCGCCTTTGAAATTCATGATTAATTTAAAAAATTCAATCAAATTACAGATACGTAAACAGAGCAATTCGTCGTAAGAAGCAATACAAATAAGACTTCCGCCGGAAGTTTTGAGTGACCCCGTGCAGCCCTGCCACCTAGTGTTCAAAAGAGTAAGCGTGGCTTGGAATTTGGTGAATACGTAAGTGCATTGATGGGTTGAGCGCGCTTAGCTCGCAGTGCAAACGGGGTGTAACGTCACCAAAGACAGCCTAAATTTGCGTTTTAAACTTCAATTTCGAAAACTTTCGATAGGAGACGACCGAATCTTCCTCCCTCCAGCAATTTCAACAAAGATAACCCGAAATTGCGTGTTTAAAACTACTGTTTCAGAAAATTTTCGGTAATAGCACCGATCCTTCCTAAACTAAGGTCACAAAAAATAGTTGCAATTTCACATCAATTTTGAAAGAATTTCAGGAAAGAATTCCAACATTACTTTAAACTCAAGTCTCGAAAAATTTCCTAAAATTGCGATTTTTGACGTCAATATTGAAAATTTCTCCATGGACCTTAAATGTTCCCGACTCTTTTGTCCTTGCAACCAAGCACAACCAAAGATTAATTACAGCTATTTTTCATACGCCAATTTCGTATATAATTTTTCGTATGTATTTACAGACTATAAAATGCGTTTTTACGACTAGTAAATTTCGGTACCTATTACTTTCTTCAAAGACATTAATTGTACCTAAGGAGGTCTAACTTTTTACATAAATTCATCCTTCTGTTTTTCGTTTTTTTAATTAGAACTTGATACAGAAATTTGAAGAAAGATTTATATGGGCGTTAAGTAATAATCAAAACATACAAATTGCTCTTCAGGGGCGGCACATTAGGTCTTTGCACACGGGCGGCCGACACCCTAGGATCGGCCCAGTATTTTCCCCCTAAAGGTGTTATTGACAGTGAGTATGAAGTGGTGTAAGTCACGAAACGCTGCGTTTCATATCTCGGTGAACATTGGTCGTACTAATGTCAAACGTTTTGTGTTGGAATTATATTTTAATGGTGATGACTTCCCTGAATATAAGTTGGAGAACCTAGGGCCCGTATAAAAAGTTAAATTTTGTATCATTTGGCTCATTTTTACTTTTGCTTCAAACTTTCAATTCCTTAACCTTGTACCTAATTTTGAACATTTTTGCAATTAGAAGTATGCATCTTGGACAAACGGTTGCAAAAAAGAAGGTCTTGTCGGTTAAAACGGAACACCCTGTATAATCTATGTACACACAAACCTGTTCTTGTGCGGTCTTTCTTTTAGTACATTATTTTTTTTTTCCTCGGTATGTGAAAATTTCAATCAGATTGGGACTCCATTGTCAAATTATTTATGAAACAGACAAAGCGTTTTTAAAATGAACGAAGTTATCTTTAAAACGAACAATTTGTTTTTATGAGGTCCCTATCCACCGCACAAAAACAGGTTTGGATGTATTAAATCAAGTGGTATAATTTTGAAGGGCTGTCTGAAGTTTGTATTAACTGATTTAAATATCATTTTATGTTCCTCAGCATTAGTTCACTAACCATTGTTTTCATCATTTTATCTGTGTAAACATATAAGGGTCATTCTCCGGAAAACTTTACTTTTGAACGCAAATATTTTTCAATTTCGAAACCTTTTGTTTTCTTTTTTTTTTTTCCATTCTCACATGAAAGTGTCACCTTCTAGAAGTAACCATAAACATTGGCCCAACTAAGTTCCAATTATTTTACTCATAAATAAAATTAAAAAAAAATCATAAATTTTCATATTATGACATACTATGAAAATGTTCACAATTTGTGTACGTGGAGTATACCCTCAGTAAATTGATGGGAACATCACTGCTTTTAAATAAATTATTAAAAAACAAAAACAGTCACACAAGGTGTGTGACATGCCACGAAGGTGAGAATTCACATGTTGTGAACCAAAAATTTTCTAAAATAAAAATATTATTAAAAAATTGTTGGCAGGTTTAAATAGATATATTTTTGATGAAATTAAAAATCATTGTTAAATTAATTGTTCCCTAAAGTTTTTAATGTAAAAGCCATGTGACAGAAAAGTTACACTTTTTGAAGAATGACCCATAAACATAACTGCGGGCCCACCCACTAAATTAAGGCACGAGCCGCCACTGGGGTATACACGAGTATATACGTGTCGTGTAAACATGTTCATGCACGAGTACACACATGTATACATCAGATACATGCATGAGCGTGCCTACTCAAGTATATACGTGTATACACGAGTATATAAGCATAAAATACACCGCCAGCTCAGTCATTCCATCCGAAGACTGCAGTTTCGTGCTTATTAGCACTCATCAGTCTGGAATAGGAAGTAACTGAGCTGAAAGTGGACTTCAGTCACTCGTCTGGTCAGTGCTTTTTCTATATTAGCTACCAGTTTGTATGGCTCTCTTGGCTCCCTTAAGTGGTTTTCCACTTCCAGCTCAATTACTCTCTATTCCGGGCTGATGAGTGCTAATAAGCAAGAAACTGCAGTCCCCGGATGGAGTGACTGAGCTGGCGGTGTATTTTATGCATTTCTGCCTTAGCCCTGGCTATAGGGCGGTAACTTACTGAAAATATTTAAGCATGCATACGTGATTACCTTCAGAAGTGTATACGTGTTTACACGTGTATATACGCGTATAAACGAACATCATATGCGTGTATGCACATGTATCTCAAGTATATACGTGCATACCTGAGCATATACGTGTGTAGTAGACGTATAAACGCATGTATAAGTGTATATACATAAATATACGTTTATACACGAGTTAATTCGTGGATACGAATCGTGTTTGTACGTGTTTACTCACGTATGTATAAATGGAAGCACGAGTATATACGCATGTTTACGTGTAAACACGATTATATACCTGTATAGACGCGTATACGCACATTTACGTGTATACACCAGTACATGTATGTATCCATGAGTATATCCGCTAATATACATGTATGCTTACAGCAGAAATCCAAGCTCTAGGGCAAAAATCTAAGTGATGTGAGAGTTGAGGATAAGAAGCAAAGAATCTTAAGGAATTTATAGTCGCTGACGCGCTACATGCACACATAGCCAGAAACTGATGAATTCAAAACAGGTCACAAATTTGTTACACAATGGTGATTTTACTCAGCATTTTAGTTTTTGAGAAGCATTTAGAACAGTTGTTAAAAGTTACGGACTGTTGTATATCTAATACACGCTTCGCAACAAAGGCGCAGCGACTGATGAAAAAAAAAAATTCAAAAGTCTCGTTTCAAAAGTCTCGTTATTGCAACAGAGAGTGCTTTGTGGTTGCGACACATGTATTACAGCTGCAGGCCGCAAATTTCATCAAACGCTTTAGAACTTTCTTAAGACCTAAAAAATGTTGTGTAAAATTGTCTTTGTGTAATAAATTTGTGACCTGTTTTGTATCCATTAGTTTCTGGCTCTTCGTGCATGTAGCGCGTCATCGTTGTGTTTGCGACCATATGTTTCTTATGAGTCTTGCTTCTTATCCTCCCGTCTAACACCTTTTAATAATTTCCCCAAGAGTTTAACCTTACCCTGTATACATGTATATCTTATGCTTGTATGTAAGTGTCCACTCGCGTACGTACGCGTATATACGCGTCTACCTGAGTATATATAAATGTTTGTAGATATACGAGTATAAGCGGGTATATACGTATAGAGTCGAATGTATATCCGTATAGATAAAAAATACTTGTAGATACCCATATGTGTTTTATGGTGCATTTATCTGAAGACGTATATATACGTGCCTACACGAATATACGAGTATTATACTCCTGTATACTCGCATATACGAGTATATGCGTATGTATACTCGCATATACGAGTATATGCGTATGTATACGTATATACTCGTATATTTAACCCTGTTTACTATAAAAACAAGGCATATTATGTAAAATTAATACTTAATTTATATCTGCCTTATGCTTAAAGATTAAGTGATTGTAGAAGAACAATATTTGTCAAGCCTAATATTATGACCACTTTACCCCCATCTTACTTAAATTGTTCTAAAAAAATATCCAAAACAGATTCAGTTAACTATTAATGTGTACGAGTTCTTGAGACATGTAGAAGCTTCCTGTGCAGTCAATCTGTTAATAATTCAAACAAACAAAATTTCCCCAAGGAAGTTAAACGAGGTGTTTCGATTGTAAAAAGTTTCATATTCACACAAAATATTTATTTTTATCAGAAAAAATTCTGCCAGTTGTAAAATTTTGTATTCAAAATGTAGTTTTAAACTGCCTTACCCTTAGATAAAATGTTCACATTCATTCAAGCATTTATTTTCAAGCTATAGCCATTTATTTGACGTATGACCACTTTACCCCATTGACCACTTTCCCCCACCAGACCCTATATCTCTTGGCAAAAATTAATTCCTAATGCTGTTTCGCATTAAAAACAGCCCAGGTGCCTCCACCTAGTGGGGAAACTGGACGTCAAAATTCTCGTGGCAGTTGCATCCCATCGAATGTGATGCCACGTGAAAGAGTGGTTGCCATGCCGGAGGATCGCACTAGGTCTGCAAAAACCAAAATGCAGTGCCTCTACCGCAGCCCTGTTAGAAAAATAAAAACAAAAAGTGTCAAGGATTGTTTTTCATGCTTTTGAAAAAAAAAAAAAAACTCGCTATATCTCTGTCCATACACACAACAGGCTTAGAGTTATCGCAATATCGTTGTCGTAATCAACCGTACTTTCGTTTTTTGCTTAATCATAATCATGATCATAATAATTTAAATCCATGTAATTCTAATCTTAAATTTTGATTCTCTAAGTTTTGATGTGATCAAAATCGCTATAAGTCAAACTGTAATTAAAATTTCATCTTGTAATCTCGATTACAAATTTTGAAAAAAAATGTTTACATGCACTGTTTATTATGGCTCATCGTGAAATGACTATTTTGAAAAGCGATTCAGAATAGAGAAAAGGACTCACCGTCACCTTTAAATGAACGAAGAGGGGACCTGCCAGGTTCAGAAAGGAAAAAATATTGCATAATGATTTGAAGAAAATTTTAATCCTAAAAAAGTGTTGAGAGTTGTTCAAAAATCCTAAATTGCTTTTTTTTTTTTTGCCTCAGAATAAATATTTTTTTGCTATCAATTTCACTAAGAGAATTGGAAAAACGTAACCTCCTTTTTTAGCTAAATCATTACTTTATTCATATAGATACTGTTTGTGAACTGATAACAAAAGAAATCAATGTTTTTTTGTATTTTTATAAGAAAATAATTAAAATGAAAAACTAAACGTTAGCCTGATTTCATCAGGCTCATGCAAGAGACAGTGATACCCATTTGGATATAAATGGAAAACAATTTTTAAAAATCTTAAGTTAAAAAATTTAGAGTATACAGGTTGCATTTTCTACAGCAACCCTTTAAAAAGCTATCAGTGTTCTCAACACCTTACTGTTTCTTATACTAGAATGTAAAAAACTAATGACAAATACAGAAAACATTTAGTAAAAAAAAAATATTTATTAAAAAAATACAAGTGGGACAACATATCATGAAGTGTAAAAATAGGTAACAATCGATGCATTACTATGAATATAATTCAAATGTTCCAAATGATCATTAATAAAAGACGACGCCAGCTAAGTTTCCACCATCCGTCACTGCACTCTTGAATCCAGCCATTGTACAGTTCGGTGAAATACATCATTAGCGATTTCATCAGGTTCATGCAAAAGACAGTGATATCCGTTTGGATATAACTGAAAAACAATTTTAAAAATTATAAAATTAAAACATATTAGAATGCAAAATTAGTAGCAAAAGATTCAAAAACAATTATTACAACTGGAGCTAATGATATATGTACAGTTTGGTAATATACATCATTAGCGATTTCATCAGGTTCATGTAAGAGACAGTGATATGCTTTTGGATATAACTGAAAAACAATTTTAAAAATTCTAAAATTAAAAAATATTGGAATGCAAAATCAGTAGCAAGATATTCAAAAATGATTATTGCAAGTGGAGCAAAAATTCATGTGTGTACAATTTGTCGAAAAAGAAAATATTAAAACTAACATCACGGATAAAATTACGTTCTCGGACTATTGAAATGCCATTAGCTTATTTTTTTATTTAGTTGTTTAAAATGAATTTAAATTTCAGGCTTTTTTAACACAACCCCAAATTTCTGTGATAAAGCATTAAAAAAAAAACATTATCGGGTATCAATGGCTTTTTTTATCAAACTTCTATACTCTAATACGAATGTATACTAACTTACGAAACTAATATTTTAAACGAAAGGATGAACTCAGCTTTATTTTAAAATATCAATAGGGGAACATGGGGCAAAGTGAAATAGCGGGGCAAAGTGAAATGGTGAAATATTTAATCTGCTTTTAGCTCCACCTATCTGGTATCATTTTAACTATGTAGTACCGTATGTAGTTTATTCTAGTCAGGGAAAAAATACCGCCCAAGATCAAAGCTTTTGGTAATACAGGCAATTTCAAAAAATTAATACTCATATTGTAATATTTTGTTGTTAGTCAAAAATCATTTTTGTTACTATAAAATGAGAAAGTTCTTGTTATTTACGTTTTCAATAGTTATGGAGATCTCCTAATATTCAATGCAGTATTAATTTAGTTAATATTTTAAATAAATTTTACAATTAATCAAGTACATACGGGGGAAAGAGGATGGAGCAAAGTGAAATAGTTTATTTCATTACTCACTCAATCATTTATGTAAATCACTTACGTTTTCATTTATTAGTTAATTCATTTACATTCCTTCATTTAGTAATTCACTTATTTATTCATTCATTTACTTATTTTCTTATTCATTTATTCTTTTACTCGCTCATTTATTTTTTCATATAATAATTGATTTATTCGTTTAATTATTCGTTTATTGTTTCATTCTCTCTTCAATTATTCATTCAGCCTTTTATTTACTGATTCTTTTGATCAAAAATATGTTTTATAATTTAATAGAAAATATTTCATTTAGAAAAATATTTTATTTTTCACTTTGCCCCATGAAAAGAAAAGTGAAAATTTTCCACTTAATTTTAAGACTCAAATTTACTGCCAAAAATAAAAAATACTGTTTCAGTGCAAGTTTTATTATAAAATACAATGTTCATTCTTTATGCACGGTAATTTTCAAAACAAATATCCGATTTGTTCATTTTGAAAAAACTCAGTCATCTTAACCATTTCACTTTGCCTCACATTCCCCTACTTATTTTGTCGTGGGCAAGAAATGGCAGTACCTGCAGAAATGAGTTTTTGAGATATTTGAAGAAAAGCGTTTTGGATTCAATACTAACACTAGTGAAATGTTGCAACTAGACGTTTTTTTTTTTCGCATTTTTTTTTTTCAGCGGGTACCAAACAAGCAATCTTGTACAGTAAAGCTAACGTAAAATAGAAGACAAAAAAAATTTTTTTAAATGGAAAATCTGCAGTTACTTTACCTGCAGACAGCAGCATTAACCGTTAACGGTTTTTATATATCATGAACTTGAAAATATCTGTTAAAAGTTGAAGGCTTTTTTTTTCAATAGAATCAAATTTCATTTTAGGACACATTTTCAACAAAGCAATAGGATAGTGTGGCGACAAAACATTAAACTTGTGTTCATTCTTTCAACAATAATGTCATTGGAAACGTGTAAAATATGAAACTCATCATTCAGCTAATATTCCAAAGCTTACTTTTTTTGTGAATACAATCTCATGAGAATTTTTACATAAAGGAAATACATCTCTCTCAGTTTAATTCAAATTTATTAAGATAATTGAAGCGTTAAAAATAGTCATACTATGACCAAAAAAGTCAAATTATAGCTTGCAAAGTACGAGTCTATAATTGCTGACAACATGAATTCACATCATGTCCAATTCCTATGTACCCAAATATAGCTTAAATGCCGAATTCAGACACGAAGTGGCAATAAACCTGTTGCTCAATGCTTGAGACTGCGCACTTTATGCAAATGTGAAATATAAAAAGCAGTGCGCATTGGCAGAGCACCAGCGACTGAATTTTTGTTGCTGTTACTCCCGTCCTTGAGGAGTTTTGATGAATTTTTGTTGTTATCCCGGTCCTTAAACGGTTTTGAATAAAGCCTACTTAAAACTAAAAGGAATGTATATTTTGTCACTGAGCACTACACATTTCTTCTAGTACAACGAAAATTTTAATCTTTTAAGTTTGTATTCTGAAGTTAAATTTATAGCAGTATTTTTTTTTAATCAAGTGTCTCAAAGTGCACGTACTACATTTTTTGCAGTAAAACGATAAGGAGTTTTTGACATACCTTCAAGGACTTGTCTTCGGTACTAGTATTTTCAAACAACTCCGTTGCGCCAGATACGTGACAAACTTTATCCATAGTGCCGTGAAGAAGCAGAAATGGCGTTTTTACGTCAGAGCAATTTCTCAGAATTTCCTGCAATAATTTCAAAAAATTTCTATCAACATTTAATTATTACTCAATTAAGATTAAACTGTTACTGAAAAAAAATCATTCAAAGTTTTTTTTTTTTAAGGAGGTTATTTAAAAATTTTACCCTCGATTAGCTCTTCCCGTTCGCAAATCTTTCGGAAATTTCCACTAGATATACATTAAGCGATTCAAAAAGATAAAATCACGTCTGTTAAATGAATTATCTGAAATCGATAATTCATATTTTCCCTTGTCGCGTAATGGCAACATGGCAAAGTGCTAGATGTTTGGAAGGGCAGTTTTCTTCTTCACAAAGTATTCGTCGAAACTGTCAAATCTTCGATTAAAAACTTTTGCTTTATGGCCATTGCGCTGAAAAGCGACCATTTTATTCCGCACGTGACAGCTAATGTATTTCAGTTTGCAATAATAATTTTACAAGGTAAAGAAGAAATTTTTTGCTTAAGAAATCACACATAGGTTTGTGATTTCTTAAGCAGCAAAATTTGTTATATAAATATACTAGTTGCTACTTCGGACAAAATGGTAGCTTATCCATGGAATGACAATGACCCTCCATATGATTTTGCTTGGTTTCGTCTCATTTTTAAGCAATTAATATTTGTTCTGATTTAAAAACGTGATAATAGATGTTAACAGCTTTTAAAAAATGATAAAGCATCTTAGAAAAGTTCCAACTCGCAGAATAATTCAGTACTTTCTTGTTTTTGCATTTCATTATCGCCAAATGTTGAGATTAAAACTTAACCAAGTTTTGCTCCTTTACCTAGCCCCTATGAGAGTCTTTAAAGTAATTATCTTCCCACTGTTCTAAAATTGAATACTTTTGTAATTTTTACCGAAATTTTGCATTTTGGATTTAATACAGTAGTTATATTTGTATTTATTATTCTGCTGAGATAAAGAATTAAGCTCAGAGCCATTTTTTCCAATTGAGTAATGCTACCGGTGAAAGCTTCCAAAGAGTCAAAATATGTACACTTGACCCCCCCCCCCTCCCTTCCCTGATCAATTTCTATAAAGTAGTCATAACACACAACCTACTCAAAATCGGGCTGTAACACTTGTAAATGCTATAAATCGCACATCCAGCTCAATACCGCCATAAGCTCAAATTTTTATTTTTTGGTGGTATTGCAGTGATAACACGTTGGACTTTGATATGAAATACAATAAAACTTAATAATTTTGTACATATATTAAACTTAACCAAGTTTAACTGCAATTCATTTCAAAGTGCAAAATGTTTAGCACTGCAATATCGCCATAAAATAAAATTTTACACTTATCGCGGTATGGAACTGGATGTACGAAATATAGTCGTGACTGAAAGAGGCTACTGGTGGTACACTATCTTTTCTTTAGAATTTAAATGTGTGTAAATCATGCACTAGTTTTTTTTTTTTCCCTTCTTTTTTGTAGCTAAATATTTAATGTACTTATTGTCGTGTATTAATTACTCGCGGCCAAACCCTTACACATTTAAACAGAACCAAAGTTTTCAACTTTTTCGCCTTGAAAGAAACTAGTCGACCCTACAGTGCATATAATTAAGATTAAAAAAAATAGATGAAAGGATTCAGAATTGCGAGTCCTTCAGACGCTTTGGAGAGGCTTAATTTTTTGAATATGTTTCAATTCTGATTTGTTAGTTAAATTCGTCTCTTTATTGGTCACGTTAATGAGTTCTCACAAGAAGGGTGTAGCGTGCATGGAATATGCGAAAATTTTTGACTTCAAAATATTGTTCAGGATAGTTAGTAAGTAAACACACTAAAAGTCCCCGACCCTGGAGGGGGGTGAGCTAAAGGCGGGAGGGAGAGGGGGAAGCAAATTTTAGGGGTTTTAAATATATGCCGGAAACAGTGGGGAAAAATGCGTTAAAAATAAAAATACAAGCTAAATAAGGTTTCTATAGAACCGTTTCTGCACATATATTTGTCAAATTTCCATTAATTTAAGGGTATATGTTATGAAAAATCGATGATTTTCGGCGAAAATCTCTCTTTTTGTGAAACATTTGTTTTTAGGTTCCCCCAGGATCAGTATTCATAAAAAATTTCAGCGACAAAGTTGTAGAGCTTTAAATTTCTTTCAATTTGATATTCTACTTTGCTACATTTTATTCAACCAATTAAGAGTTATAGAATTTCAAACACGCACCTTCATGGCAAAAAAAAAAAAAAAAAAAAAAAAAAAAAATGCAACATTTGCCATTCACAAATTTAAAAGTGAGGAAAGAGGAAGTGCGCGATCCTTTCGCTAAAAATATGTTGATGAAAAGTAGCTTGTGAAAAGTGTTTTGTCTAAAGTGGAGGGGGTCAAAAATGTTGAAAAAAAGTGTAACCTCATTTATAGACAGCCTCTTACTAAGAAATCAGACGATTTGCCCAATTACGTATATGCGATATGAATTAGCTCCATACATATGGCATTATTTAACAAAAGAACACTGAGGAAATGCAGAAAGTCAGCACTTCCGCAGTAAGAAACTTGTTTCAAGTAATTAGTAGGTAAACATTCCGAAAGCTCCTGACCCTGGGGAGAAGGGGAGTAAAAGGTGGGAAGGGGGAAGCCAATTTTTGTAGTTTTCGATTTTTTCGCGGAAACGTCAGAAAAAATGTGTTCCGAATAAAAGTAAAAGTTAACTAAATTTATAGTTTAATTGTTTTTATACATATACTCGTATGTCACATTTCCGATGTTTTTTTGGTATACATTCTTGAAAACCAATAATTTTGGAGAGAGAAAAAATTGCCTCATTCTTTTTGTCTCAGAGTGTCTATGCCAAACAGGTACTCAAGGGAACTGTAATATGCTGCATTCATGTGACATGGATCCTAACGGTTTTCTGTGTCTCAAAAACCCACCAGCTGAACACTTGAACTGCGGATTCAAACCTGACCAAAGAAATACGAAGCCAATGCCCAATCACCGCGACACTCCGCTGACATGCAATGAAAAACTAAATTCTAACAAGTACACTCAATTTCATTATTCTTATTGAAATGAATATGTGACGCTATAGCATGATAATGAATAATAATAGAAATAAGGAAAATGTAATTGACACGCAGCACCTCTTTGTAATTATAGTTTATATTACATTATCACTAATCAACTGATATTTTGAAAGTGATTGTATGGAATATGGACTGACAGTAATTAGAAAATGAAAATATCATCCTTTAAGGGGACGTCTTGGTTTTATTCTGAAGCGGAAAAGTCGAAGCTCATTTATGTCCACCAGCAGAGGAAAAGTTGTTCTAAAAAATTGGTAATGTATTGATGTCATCATCGTCTCCTTCGTCCTCGATAAATATTTTAATTCCGTTGCTGCAACTGCTATTTCAATGCAAGCATGCGGCAGAGTAGTTTAACAATGATTTTCTTCAAGTGACCTTCTGGTGTCACATCCTTTCGTGCATCGGTCAAAATCATCTTTAAGATTTCGTCAGGAGCAACATATCCTATTTCGAGAGCTTCGACACGAGTTGGTCATTTCTCGTTTCCCAAACCAAAATCCAGTGCTTCACCATTAGGTTCCTGGCTACAGTTGAACCTGGTGGTACGAGAGAGTTAGAGATCAGTCTTTATTACTGCAGTTACTTTAATAAATAATTTGTAGCGGAACGTTGAGGGACTTTTCTGTGGCTGGAGCACTATACCATGAAAGATACATATGGGTCATTCCATGTCAAGTGATCCAAAATTTGGGAAATTTTTTCCCTCACCCTTTTGTATTTCTTTGAAATTTGGCTCATCGATTGTACCCTTTGAGGTAATCAAAAGTCCAAATTTTTAGATTTTTATCTCTATTATTTTTTTATTTATGACACTTTGATTTTTCGAAAAACCCGCTTTTTTTCATGGATGCTTGAACATAAAATGGACGATAACTCAGCACCAAATATAGATAGAAAGATTTGGTAAAAAGCATTTTAAAGTACATTAGTTGCTGTTTAATGGGATATGCAACATGACTAATTTTTAAAAAATTTAATTTTTAAAAAATGAAATTTAAATTTTAAATTTAAATTTCTCAAAAAAGGTATAATGAATTTTTTTTTAAAAATTCTCAAAAATTTATGTGTATTTTATCTTTATTTGTGCAAAGTTTCAAGTTGGGATCTCAATGGGATCATATTTTTATGAATTTTTAAATAAAATTTGACTTATGAAATAATGACATTTTTCAGATTCTAACTAGTTAAAAATGGGGTTCTCTCACTGGGGATGGTCTAGTAAGTAGTAATTGATCATAACTATGCTTGAAATGAGCCGACGTGAATTGGTAAATTTGCAAGCACCCCCCCCCCCCCCCGCACCGCCACTTTTATTTATTTTTTTTCAAAACTATTTTCAAAATGTAAAAAATAAATAAATGAATAAAAAACCAAAATGAATTGTAAACTTATTAAACATTGGTAAATGTTCATCTTTAAAGTAAGAAAAAGACCCCCCCCCCCACCGGGCCACCACTTTTATTATTTTTTTTTCAAAACTATTTTCAAAATGTAAAAAATAAATAAATGAGTAAAATAAAACAAAATGAATAGAAAACATATTAAAAGCTGGTAAATGTTCTTCTTTAAAGCAAGACAAAGTACATTACCCCCCCCCCCTCACTTACTCACACATACGATTAACACTATACTATTATCACGCTTTACCTGATGCTTTTTTTTCAGACCAAGCCTTTCTTTTTCAATCCGAACTTCACAAAGTGTACTTGATTATTTCACTATCTGATAAGGAAAGTTATGATTCATTTCGTCCCTTACCCCTGCACCAACTTACAATTTTGGATGGAGGAAAGAAATAGTTTGCCCCAAAATCACAGCAAAATAGGAGTGTTTCCCCCCATGTTGTTTCATTCTTTTTACACTAAACTAAAAATAAATCTAAGTATCAGGTCACATGTCTGTCCGCATAAAACTGTCTTTCTACAACATTTGCAGTGCAGCTGTTTTTTTCTTTTCTTTAATGCTAGTTTTCTTTTTATTTCACTTGTAAACGAGAGCAATGCAGCGAGATCTATTTATACATATATTAAAAGCAGTTATAGATCAAACAAATTTTGCTAATTTGAGCATAACTTTCTTTGTTATTATGTTTCATTCCAGATTGCCCCCCCCCCTCTCCCCCTACCGTTCCACTTTCCGAAAGAAAAAAAGCTGCAAATGAGTGGTTCTCTTCAGTTTTTCTGACTTTTAGTTTTTATGACCCCCCCCCCCCCCCCATTTATAAGCTTTAATCACTACTGATGTTTAGCTGCGTGCGTCCCAGTTTATTATGGTTATAACTCTTACGTGCCGGCTTTTTTTTTAAACACAGTTTTGAAAAAAAAAGATAAAAAGTGGTTGTGTGGCGGAGGGGGGGGGGGGGGTACTAATCTACAAAGTCATGTCAGTTCATTTCAAGCATAGTCATGATCAATTACTACTTACTAGACCATCCCCAGTAAAAGAACCCCATATTTAACTAGTTAGAATCTGAAAAACGTCATTATTTTATAAGTCAAATTTTATTTAAAAATTCATAAAAATATGATCCCATTGAGATCCCAACTTGAAACTTTGCACAAATGAAGATAAAATGCACACAAATTTTTTAGAATTTTTTAAAAAAAATTCATTATACCTTTTCTGAGAAATATAAATTTAAAATTTAAATTTTATTTTTTTTAAATTAAAAATTTTTTGAAATTAGTCATGTTGCATATCCCATTAAACAGCAACTAATGTACTTTAAAATGCTTTTTACCAAATCTTTCTATCTATATATGGTGCTGAGTTATCGTCCATTTTATGTTCAAGCATCTATGAAAAAAGCGGGTTTTTCGAAAAATCAAAGTGTTATAAATAAAAAAAATAATAGAGATAAGAATCTAAAAATTTGGACTTTTGATTACCTCAAAGGGTACAATCGATGAGCCAAATTTCAAAGAAATACAAAAAGGTGAGGGAAAAAACTTTGGATCACTTGACATGGAATGACCCATATGACTCCAGCAGCCTCAATGGATTCAGGGGGAGAAGAACTGTTGATATATACCTTAGATATATGTTGCATGAATTTTGATTTCTGGTACATTTTGACAAACCTTTTACAAGATACACTGCAATTCTTAAGTTCCTCTTCCTGATTTCATCAGCAGAATGTTGTGATCAGTTGAGGATTTGGCTATCAAGAGAACAACTAGGAGGACTTCCTCTCAAATAATAACCACCGAAGAACTTTTCCATCTGATGATAGCTGTTTTCGCAATATCAACATCAGCATCACCTAAAGCTAATTTGTCTCTTTTTTCTACAGCTTCATCATTAGCGGATTTGTCAGCTGACTGTTGTTATGAAAGTTGGAGAGAAACCTTCTTGTTTGACCGTTGTTTCAATTTTCTAACCGGCATTGATGTCCACATGGTCGGTTTATACAGTCGTCTCTTTTTGCCAAACAATTTTGTAGGCTATTTATCCTCAGCTACAACAAATTCAAATTTAATTAAATCAACGTCGTTATTAGTGTCCTTAAATAGTATATAGAGCTGACTTCTGCGCTCACTCAGTCCACTAATTCATACTGCATATACGTTATCCTGAAGGCTTCGTCCGATTTCTTGGTAAAGGGCTGTCTATAAATGATGTCCAATTTTATTTCAAGACCCCTCCCCCCTGCTCGCCACCTTTGTCACAAAGTACGTTATACAAGCTATTTTTCATAAACATATTCGTATTGAAAAATGCTTGTGATGTCACTCTTCTTCTTAATCTTTCCTTCCCCCTTGTCACAAGCTCACAATTTCACGAACCCCCCTCCCCCTGGAAACGTGACATCATTTGTGCTGTAGTAATCCACAAATGCTTCTTCACTGTCAATCAGGATTGTCGAATTCATTGAGGAAAGAGGAACTGCGCGATCCTTTCAAGTCAGTTAGAAATTTGTGAATGGCAAGTGTTCCATTTTTTTTTTTTTTTTTTTTTTTTGCCATGAAGGTGCGTGTTAGAAATTCTATAACTCTTGGTTGAATAAAATGTAACAAAATAGCATATTAAATTGAAGGGAATTTAAAGCTCTACAACTTTGTCGTTGACAATTTTTATGAATACGGATCATGGGCGGCACTAAAAGCAAATGTCTGACAAAAAGAGAGAATTTCTCCGAAAATCATCTATTTTTCACAACATACACCCTGACAGTTATTGGAAATTTGACAAGTATGTGTAGAAACAGTTCTATAGGAACTTTATTTAGCTTGAACTTTTATTTTGAACGCATTTTTTCCACCGTTTCCGACATATATTTAAAAAAAAAACATTGCTTCCCCCCTCCCTCTCGCCTTTAGCTCACCCCCCCCCCCCAGGGTCGGGGACTTTTGGTATGTTTACTTACTAACTACCCCTAACAATATTCTTAAGTCAAAAATTATCGCATATTCCAATGCACGTACAATGTGTTCATTGACTGGACTATATCAAATAAAAATAAAAAGTGTTTTGAAAGTCATGATAATGCAGTGCTTAACAATACCACGAAAGAAATCTACGAGATACGGTCATAATTTTCTCGTTTATCTACGAATATGATGCGCACTCATTCAGCGATTCAAAACTCAATGATTCCCTTTAATTTGAATAAGGTTTCTTTTCTTAATCTTTTTCAAATTTTGTGTCGTTAATATTTTTTTTTTTCAAAAATGGTAGTTTATGCTTTCTACAAATTAATGATACGCCAAGGGGAGCTAATTTTAACTCTACATTGGCAAAAAAATTTCTGTTGTACTGCGAAAAAAAGTTTTCGATTGAATATCCGGCTTCTTCGCCTCTTTGTCGGAGATACATTAATGACTTATGTATCTGCAACATAAGTCATTATATATGTATATTAATTTTTAAAACTTTTTTGAACTTACAAGTAACCCTACCCAAGCGTGAATCACCGCGCGCGATCTGAATAAACTTCGCACATTGATAGAACACTTAAAAATATTGAACACATATTTTCTTTTAATCGGTAATTAACACTTAAAGCGGGGTAAAATTTACCCCTTAACATTGGAGGATACAATATCTCTATTATCCAACTGGAATATTGTACCCTTTGTTATTGTATTTTATCTTATTTATTGTATTTTATTTTAAATTTTAGCTACAAAAATTCAAATAATGATTGAAATTTTGCAAACTACTAAACAAACTAAAGTTGACGTGTTTCATGGTTTTACTGAAAATACTCTTTGAGGGGTAAACCATCCCTTGAAATTTTACCCCGTCACAGTGAATGACCTTGAAAATTAAATCTATCATAAGAAAGTCATAACATATAAAGAGAAAGCTCTATTTTTAGCTTTCCAATGGTTTTTGAATTTTAATTCTACTATAATTAGTAGAGAAGTTACATTCATTTGTAAGGACACACTTTTGAACAATTTTCAAAATAGAAATAAAAAAATTGGCAGGATTACTTATCTTGTCATATGTGTCCTTCATGCCAAACTTGATTAAAATCGGAAATGGTTATGTCAAGAAGGTGATTTCTCTCACATGGAATTGATCATAGGCAACTAGCCCCGCGATAGGGTAAGACTACGAGGGAAGATTTAGCCCTATAAACAGTATTTCTGAAAAATCCCGAAACACGTCAACTTTAGTTTGTTTAGTTTTTCAAATGTTCAATCATTGTTTGAATTTTGTAATTAAAATTCAAAATAAAATAATATATTGCCCTCCAATATCCCAATTATCATATATTTAGTGGTTAATTTCATCCCGTTAAAAGTGTTTGTTGCCTTATGCTATACTACGACTTATGATAAAAGTCTTAAATTCCAATTCGAACAAGATTTTTTATCTTGCCTTTGTAAGAGTTTTTTAGAGGTATTATTGTTTCTCAAGCTATCAGAATCAAAAGTATTTAATAACACAGTCAGCTTTCGATCAAGAAATTTCATTGCTTAAAAATTAGCTTTTCGATAATAATTTCCCTTACAATCTTGTTAAAAACATTTGCTTAAGTTTGACCAATAAACATTTTGCTTCACTTGAAACCGTATAACTGTTCAAGCTTATGAAATAACCGTGAGAAAATGTTGTAGATTACTGATTTTATTTTTGTTTTTATTTTTGGATTTGTGAGTTATAAAAAATATTTTACTGGTGACGCTAATATTTTCGACTGCTGGAGTGATTTTGGCTTTCTTGAATTTGACTTCTGGAACCTTACTCGGACTTAGAGGTAAGATATTTAGAGTAGTTTTGCAGGCAGCGGCCATGATTGATAACCACTTGGCTTCTAATAATTGAGACGAAACAGCGGAACACCTGTTAATAGTTTCAGGTTTAAGTTCCCGTTTATTACCTACATGTTTGCATTTGATACGATGGTCATATTTGGATTCAGATTGTCATTTTACATAAGAATCAGCACAGGCAAATTTTTCGGTGTCAAAAATTAGCTCGGTGGACATTACTGTCGTTGCTTGTCGCGCGTTTGGTGTAGAAAGATAAGCTGTTTTTAAAAGGAAACTCTCTCCCCGACAAGCTCCACTTGCGACACTAACAGTGACCAAGCGCTCAAAAAGTTACACCAAAAAGCCGTTTGAAATGATTGAATATAAGCTGCGGGAACCTTATCGCTGGTCATCAATCAAAGTGCTGAGGGAGGGTGCTACGCTCTCAGTAGCGTCGCGAATTTACGCGGATTGAAGACCCGAAGGAGAAGAAACGAACGTCCAGCGAAGGTCATTGAGGGGAGCTAATGAAAGGGTAATAAATCTTACAGCCCATTAGCACACACCCATCAAAAAAGGGAGGTTACTATTGGAGGCGGGGCGAATGCAGAAAGAGAACGTTTTTTTGAAAAAAATTTCAGTACTTAGAACCCCCGATATTTTTTTAAAGAAATGGTCGCATTATTTCGAACAAAGTCTCACAAGAGAGCTTGAAATGTTTTGCGTGTTGAGATGTTCTTAAAATTTCGATAGCACGATTTTCAGATTTTTTACAGAGTGAAATGTCCAACAGTACCTCGTTTTCGAAGAAATTCATTTTTTCTCGAATTTTAAAAAATCGGAGAATGGACATATCAAAAAAGTAAAAACTAGAAGACACAGACATATGCTTGAAAAATACTCAGAAAAAAATTGACCCGAAAACTTCAAAGGAATTTGTAAAAAAAAAAAAACCATCCAACTTTCCCCGTAAGTTAACATTGGATCTGAAGCTTTCAGACTCGCAGTGAAGAGCACCCTTAACATGGCCAGAGCCGAATTTCCAAATAGGAAGAGTAGGCAGCTGCCTAGGGTGCCAGTTTTTTAGGGGTGGGAAAATTTTAATCACTTTTTTTCTACTATCCTTGTTCATAACATGTCAGTATTTTTTATTTTATTTATTTTTTTATTTATTTTTGAGATTATTTTCATATTTATTAAACTTTATCACTATAACTGATAAGTAATTGGAGCGGTGCATCCTCACAAGTATACAGTAATACTAAATAATAGGCATATTGAATTGCGTTAGCAATCTTAATTATGTATGCGAGCGTAACTTCAATAAATATAAATAATTCGGAGAGGTCGATGAGACGAACATGGGGATTTTCGGACATTTGTAAAACAAACCTGTAGAAAAAAAATTTTTTTTTCTTTTGATGATTTAAAAAAATATTTAAGGGAGAAGTATCTCCACGAGTCTCCCAACTTGCTCCGAATGTTTATGTTTCTGAACGGAGCACGTCCTTTGCCCCTGAAAAGAACATTAGTCATAAATATAATGTTCTTGTTTTCTCCAAATAAAAATAATGGCTATGAGTGTCAAAAACGGGGGGAGAAGGCAATTTTCAAAACGGGGGTATTGAGGGTGACAAAATGGTGGTTATATTTTGGGTTCACGGGATCAGTATTCATTAGTATTAGCAAGAATGGTCTGAGTAAAGTAATTAAACTTGATCATTTATCATAAGCTTGAATTTTAAAATCACTACATCAGGAAGCTTCAGCTAACATATTTAAAAAAAGTTTTTAATTTTAAGCGGGATGGGGGGCAGGTATCAAATCTGTCTAGGGGCAGCGTGGAGCTTAATTCGGCTCTGAGCATGGCAGCATAGTTGTTGAACTCTATAGATAAGGTGTAATAATAAATAAGTTACGCGTCAGCCGCTTCTCAATTTTACGCATAGTTTCCAATTTTTCACATGTTTCAAGATCGGAATGCATCCGCTTTCAAAAGATCTCGCTCGTTTTTCTTGATTAGATCTTTCTATTTTCATTTATAATTTTGTGTGTAGCATCATTTCAAAACCTTCTAATATGTCTAACTGTGTAGTTGAGGACTTGCAGACTTCCAATTTTGCTGCTCCCATTCGATTCTCATTTACATCTGAGTCAATTCAAGAGAATCGTAAAAATTATCACTGACTTTGATCAGTGCCTTCATCTAATGAAGCTGTTATAAAATAAAATTGACTTAAGTAAGAACGTTTAAGACATCGATAGAATACAAAAATCAGGAATTTTTAAACGATAATAAGTCAGGAAATGTTTCGAACATCACGAAGACGGTTTTTTTTTTTTTTTTTTTTTTTTTTTTCAATATTTGTAGCCGAGCATAAAATTTTGGTGATCATACCTGGTTAGTTAATCATTAAGTAAATTCATTTTATATTTTTATTTCCTTTTTAATTATTTTGTTAATTTTGTAAACTTAGTTTTTGCATTTACTAAATTAATGCAAGTTGGAGATTTAAGAAAATTCTTTATTGAAAAAATTTTAACACACACAAAAGCTGAATAAAAGTCAGCTTTCGCTGTTCACCAGTAGTTGCATAATTTTTACTGCATGTTTGCAGCTTCTTTTATTTTGGAAAATCATTTTGTAATTGAAATTTCGTTTCAATTATGTTTATTGATTGAAAGATTATTGTGTATCACACATCAGATATTTTGAGAAAAAAAAATATATTTTTTTACATATAAATTTTTACCTATTTATAAATTTTGTATGATTTGTTGAAATATCCAAAAAATATTTTTGAAAAAAATTAGATTTATAAATGGACATTCCCCAGGTAAACAAATTATTAAAGTTAAAACTCTGCAATTATTTCATGTGTATCACTAGTCCTTTTTGTATTAATCGTTTTTTTTTTATTTTTAATTTATAGTAGTTTCTCAGTTCGTTATATTTCGCTTTAATTTGAATTTTCACAAACACTAATGCAAAAAAATTGATCAGATGGTTGCAATTTAATTTCATTAATTCAGATATTCTTGTGAAAAATATTTTTTTTTCTGAAAACATTGCAATCCGTGAGCCATGTAAAGCCTTTTTTTTTTTTTTTTGTGCTCGAATTTTTTCATATTGTTTTTTTTTTTTTTTTTTTTTTTTTTTTTTTTTTTTTTTTTTTTTAAATGCAATATCAGGAACTTGAGGACCAC